>NC_077223.1:59000712-59300712 GCF_024763615.1 Phlebotomus papatasi
GTGGGACACAATGGGGTTTTTATGCTACCTCCAACGTCAAAGACAAACAAGAGATAAAAAGTTTGTAAAGCAAGAAATTCAGCATTGAGAGTTGTTTGGGGGGGCTTTTTTGCCGCGATTCCAGCGAGAAAATCGTGTGCACAAACCTGAGATTGGCAGGTAACGCTTGGCTGGTTGGTGGCTGAGGTTATCATTGGGACCTGGAGATACTTGGGTCCCCGCTATGAAGCCATAGTGATCATAGGGACGTCCAGAAAAGCCAGATTGAGCAGCTGGAGAGATCTGAGAGAAGTTCCAGGGTAGCTTCTGTCCAGAAAATTGATTCTGAGCCAATGAAGTGGTACAATTTGGCACAGATTCTCCAGACGGCATCATTGTCCAGCATTGATTGCCAATGGATGTTTGCTGGTGGAAATATCCAGCAGAAGGGGCAGAAGCTGATGCTGATGGATGGTAGAAGCTATCAATTTCACCCATGCGGGATTTCATGGTGCAATAGAGAGATCTTTTGTCTCAAAACTTGTCCAGTCTTTGGATAAATATGGGAACTTTTTAGCGATTCACTAGGAGACTTTCACTGGTGGGAATTCCCAAAATTGCAACACTCGTCAATTTTTTCCACTCACACTCTCTCATCTTCAAGCCAAAAGCACCAAACACTGAGCTTTTGACTTAATGTCCTCAATTTTTCAGCTCAAAGTTTACCAGTGAAGAAACGACACTTTTTTGGATCAAACTTGGAGGAAACTTATCGGGAAACTTTGCACTACTTATCCCCTCAAGAGATTCAAAACAGAAAGAAGTTATACCAGAGCTTTTAGAGTCGCCTGATGAATTGAATTTTGTTGATAGTGTCTAGTAAGGTCGATGAACATACAAATTGTTCACTATACTTTGTTCATTTACTATTTTTTTTTAAGTATATTCTTATCTTTTTACTTTATTTCCTTATGGAAATGTTTTAACTTTTGAACACTTCTCAAACAATACACGAAGAAAAAGCATAAACTACTGAGATTTAAGGGACTTTTTTTCCCTGAAAACCAGTTCTACTTAATTTCTTCAAATGTTCCTTGAATGAGCTTCCTTGATTATTCTCTTAAATGACGTGAAACTTCCTCAAATTATTCAGAAAAATGTTATGTCTTCTTCAAATCGTAAAATTCTCAAAAGACAGATTTTTCTCAAAACTTTTTAACTCTACGTGAGATTCCTGAAATTCCTTGAAACTTCTTGTAAAAATCCCACACAATTCCGTACGTTAAACACTTCCTAAAACTTTCAAAATTTGCGATATTATCACAAAATTTTCCACCAAATTAAGGAAGTATGTGAATTCCTTCAAGGAAACTGAAAGATTCACCTGGAAGATGGTAGAACTAACTGGTCTGGCGTCCGGATTTCAACTGGTTGGATTGTTTGTTGTTGCCGGCAGCGGGAGAGGTGTTCAAATGTGCGGCAGAGACGATGATATGTGTCCAGAACACGGGGTGGAGCCTCCTCACGTGGACGAAGGCACGATTGCCAGGTACAAATGGATATTCACGTGGCGACGTCTGTGGAAGCATCTCCCTACCACTTCTCATACCCAAACGCAAGTCAATGCGTCCCATTGGAATTTCTAATCAATTCTTTACTGATATCTTTTATGCATCCGTCAATTCAGTTCATTGTGCCAGTGCGTTCTTTTCGCTATTCCATCCATGTAGGGATTAATGGGGGAAAAATTGCCTGCATCTCATCTGTATTTTGATGAGTTGATGACAAATACACAGAGAAAATTTGTCAAAAACTTTCCCAAAGGTTGACAAGTTAACAAATTTAAAGCTTTTAAGGCCAATACGAGTATTATAACGTATAATTCTTACAGAAAAATATAAAGACAGATTTATTCGTAAACAACGGTTTTTAGAAATCCAACTTTATGAAAGTGAGAAGCTCGTTGCGTCCACCGGTGTCTTAGCTTTGGTATCCAACTTTTACAGCAAAACTGTTGCAAAGTTCTTAGTAGTCAATCACAAATTATGCATTAGTAAAATATAATTTTAAAAGTAGAAATTTCCTAGTTATAGTCTAAAAATAAAAGGACAATCGTACCAACAAGTCGAAATATTGCACGATATTTTCTGTAAAATTCTCGGTTGAAAAGTAATGTATTTGCTTTGATAATGGTTTGGAAATATTACTACGACATAGTGCTACCCCAATGGGAAAGGGTATTCCTGGGATTTTTTTGCGTAATGGAAGTTTACTACGAATATCGCTGTAATACAAATCGATTTTGTCGTCAAGAATTTGACCGATGATGAAGAGAATCATTTTCAAATAGGGTAAGGGCTCATAATTTTGCCCAGTCTGCTTATAAGCACCGATGTCCTAAGTTTGAAGTGCGATATTTTCGATACTAATTGACTTTTTTGTTACTCTCTTTTTAGAAGGGTTGTTTAGAAACTTAGCAAGCTATTTATCGTCGTATTTCTACTAAAATTAATTTTAATACGTTCAGAAATGAATTAACATGTAGAGATGAATTTGGCTCTTATTTTGGACAACTTGGTTATTAATTTGGACAACTTGGATGTAAATTTGGACAGCTAATCCGCCTCAACAGGATGCCCATTGTTCTTCATTTCATGAACCAGTCTTACCAAGTCCTCTTCCTGTTCATGTAAGGGATTCGTGAAATGTCACAAGAAGCCCGGAAACTTTCCATATGATTCATTAAAGTGAGTTGACTTCGGTACTCCAAGTACGTGCGGATTCGCTCATTCCCTGGACTTTCCGGGAACTTTTCAAGGCATTTCTCGCTACATCTCTTTCGTAGAGATGATGCTCCTTTGTTTCTCCAGGCATTTGTCCAACCTAGCCATCACAAAAGCTAAAACTTCACGAAATTTCATGAGAAAAACACCTGTCCAAAATAAGAACCATCTCCTCACTGGTGAATGTCTTAAAAAATTTCCCATTTTTCACACGAAAAATCTAATTCACAAGGCAAATCTCACTTCAGGTCAAATGTACAAATCACCACTAATGTGAATCAACACAATTTTCAATGAATATTCAATAATATCACCAAAAAAAGCGAAGAAACATTGTTGGTACTTCATCACAGCTAAGTAAGACTGAAGTAAACACGAAGTTCTGTCATATTTCTCGTAAGCAATTGCTCACACTGAATTTTCAACAAAGCAATTTCAACACAAATCATATTCAAAATTTAACGAATTTCATGTTAAAATCTTCCAAAAAGAACAAATATTTAGAAATAATTCATTATTCATCAAATATTGGAATAACAATCCATAATTTGAATCAATTTATATTTAGTGTCCAATTATATCCTCAAAGTGTCCAAAATAAGAAACTGGACAAAATTATGAGCCTTTCCCCTATACACTATATCAAAATTACAAATCCGACCATTCCATAAAACTAAAACGATGTATCAACGTTATTTTTAAACGAAAAGAATTAGTAAAGCTTCCCGGCTTTATAAAATGTTCGAATTAGTGAATTCAAGCTCGAAATTGTGAGTTCAAGACCTCAAGGAATTTCCTAATTCTTTGCTTTTTCGAGTGTACCCCATTTATTATCAATTTAAACTTACTAATAGATCTTCTAAAAACTACCTCAAACTTCAAAAGACCTAACTTAAACAAAATCTAAAAAAATAATAAATAGGTAACTTTCCGAAATCTGTGTTTTCTGAAATATTAATCGCATCGAGAGAATCGTCCGTTTTACTTCGAATAATTACGGTATTGGAAGAATTAAGCAGTTCATTTTGGCCTGCTCAGGAGCTTCACCTTTTAATAAAATTGCTTCCACCGTATTCCTGAAATTTTGGATAAAAGGAGTGATCGAAGACCGAGTATTCATTATCTTATAGCATTTAGCCCCAAGGCCAATAACAAACCGAAAAATGTTTGGATTAATTGCTTTTCTTCAAATTGAACCAAAAAAACTTTAAAGCATTAAGATCGTATCGAAAAATGTAATTTGTTAATTTTTTGGTTAAAATATTAAAATATTTAGTTCCACAGCATAATTAAAAATCAATTTAAATAATCTTCAAAATTTTCAAGAATTGGATAATCACGGAATTATTACTCTTACTGTTCCAAAATGTTTAGGAAAAATTTTGGCATTAAACAGCGATTTTTAATAACTCTTTTTTCATTAATAAAAATCATAAATATGTTAATATGTACATGAAGCATTTGATGCATTTGATGTCTTGTTCTTAATGCTTTTAAGCGAAAAGTTTTGTTTTTTTTTTCGGAAAAGACGAAATAAGCTGTAGAGCCCGAAATTTAAATTTTGTTTTCCAAATTTTATTCAATTAATTATTTAATCATTTATTGTTTTATTTTATTTTATAAACTGAATTTATCCCTTATGAAACTTAACTTATGCTTGGATAAAATAAAATATCACCGATATTTGGTAAAAAATAAAACATCTAAAGAAAATTAAGTGCAAATTCCAACTGAATGTTTTTTTTAGGGAAATTGCCATTATTTTGTTTTTTCTCCCTTTTTTTGAAACTATTACGGAGATTTTAATGCTTAAAAATTCAACACAGACTCAATTTTTGAATTTGTTTCCTTTTTTCGATTTTGATTAATAATTTGTTTTTTGTCTATGAGATATATAAAAAACTAAATTGTAGGCATTTAATTGTATTTTGATTAATTTTTTTAAATTATTTTCTTTACAAAATTAGGTTTAATACTAATAGCCTAGAATTAAAAATAATGTGCTATAGTTACAATATCGAGCGAATGTGTACTAAATTTTGTTTTAAAAGACCTTTTATAATCTTTTTTACATGAATACCAATCACTGTTAATACAAATTAGGACAAAATATGTTTTTAACAATATTATTTTTTAAACTATCAGAAGAAAATTATATATGTTTTACCATAGCAAAACAAGATTGCAGATAACATAAAGAGATCAATATGATATTTTTCGTTAAAATCTTTCACACAGAAGTATCAATAAAACGATTTTAATTTAAATTACAGATAAAAATTGAATGGATTTTGTTTCAAAATACCCTCAAAAGAAGAACTATTTAGGAGAAATATTCTTTATCAAATGGTCATAGGCAATTCTATAATTCCAAGCGATTTAATTGCAATGTCCGATGTTTTCCTCTATTGTTCGATATTGTAAGCTGTCCGAAATAATCTCCCATTTCTTTAGTTTGTTTAGTAATAAGCTAGTGAATAGCAAAAGGACAAAAAATGGATGGTCTCAAAATTTTGATTCTGATTTTGATTATAATCTAATTCTATAAACAAAATAATTAAGTAAAAACTACAAAAAAATGCCTTGTATTCAAGTAGTTGTCTTCCCCTTGGCGTCTCTTAATCGCAGTCACGTTGTGCATCCACGTGAGTTAAAACACCTCCAACTCCGCGATCAATGAATTTACTAAGTAAAATCTATATGTTCCCACAACGAGCTTTTGACTCTCACAAAAGCTGCAACAGAAAGCGCTTCAAAACAAGCACACATCTCCCCATGTGCCATTCCCTCCCAAAAGCAGACCCCCAGCAGCCCCAGCGGAAGAGTTTTTTTTTTTCTTTATTATTGGAGTACAACACGAGAGTATTTAGATAGTGTGTAATCAGCAATGGGGACGCCAAGTTATCGGCCGGTGTCACAGAAGCCGCTTCTTTTTGGCGATAACGCGGCGCGCCTCCGGTTGGTGTCTCCACTGTTGCCATGGCGACTCACAGTTGGAGCCTAAACTGGCGTTCGGCCACGTGACACACGACTCACAAATGGGTGGCCGCGTGATACCTACCCCAAAAAAGAGAGGATTATGAGGGAAGGAGGAAACCACCAGGCGCCTCCACAGACTCCCAGATGTATGACGAGGCATTGATTTTTTTGGCTGAGGGATTTCCATTGAAAATTAGTGCTAAAAGTTGGTAAGAAGTTTGTTCAGGGTCGAAATTGCAAGAGTTGAGGCCACATTTCTGGGCTTAAACCATTCCAAAATTGATGGAAAATTGCAGCTAAAAGAGTTTACTAGCACTCTCATGTTTAATGGGAAGAGATTCCAAGTACTAAGTGGAATGTTGAGATTAAGACTCTGAAAAACTTGAGAAAACTCCCATGAAACTCTCAATTTAGGATAAATAGTAAAATGCAGAATAGAATAATAAATAGATGATAAAGTTATTTACTTTTTCATTTAGTTGTAATGACAAGTAAAAAAAAGTTTCATCCTGATATAAAAGCCAAATTACATAGACAGAAATCACATTTTGACAACCTTATCATAAAAATATATATTTGTTTTTTTACAAATAATCTTAGCTTGTTTTTATTATTTATTAATTTTATCATTATTTATAAACGCAATTGACAAAATGTTCAATTTCAAGCCTGTCTACCAGGCGTCCGCATCGAAAGCTCTAACAAGCATTAAAATATCTGAAAGCGATTATTTTTGCAGAAAGAAAATTGTAGTCGATTTTATAATAAACCAAACACACCGACAATTTTTTTTAATAACCCATGCTATTAAGTAAAACAAACTTTTCTATTTTAATTCATTTTGAGGCAGTTGCTAAATATAAATAACAGAAATTTTAATTCGAGAGTTTATTGCTGATCGGTGAGCATTTATTGTTTAATTAGAATTGTTGTCTTGTGATTTCTGTCATCAACAAATCTTTTTAATCACTCAGAATATTTTTAAAATGTCATTTTAACCCGGCTGAAGATGTGTGCAGCAGAAAAGTAATAAGGATAGTAAAAATATCATCGCTTTCATTGCCCAATGCAATGTCTTAAAACCATTTTAAAAATTCATAAACACTGATCTCAATTCTGCTAAAACTAAGATCTAGATTAAAATTTCCAGCTTAAGATATCATATGCCGATTCTATACCTTTCTAAAACCTAAAATCTCTTTACTTAGAATCAGTATCTCAAGATATTCGCTTGACAAAACATCACTTTTGACAAGAAAAAATATTTCTCTGCAGAATTTAATAAAACTATGCTACAAAAATTCATGAAATTAATAATAGAATATTTTAAATATTTATGAGAAGTTATAATCATCAGTAAAGGATCATATTCCATTTCATTTTCCATGCACCCTCACAGGTTATACATTTTACGATACACCTCATACAACTTAACAAAATATATTGTACTGATTAAATCTTAAGATAAGATAAGATTTTGCCAGGGGTCAGTTCTCCATTTCGGATATTCCGATGCATCCAGGCCACCAATTGGGCCCCTTATGCTTCCCCACTCCTATTCTATCTTATCCCCCGATACGGGTAGCCGCTCTATATCACAGCTCTGTGAGCAGTCAGTGCCGTTACTATGTCACAGCATCCCTTCTCGGTGTGTGTTTGGGATCAGTGACAGCGAATATTTGTATCGATTGAAGTACCACTTTCACATCGAAACTCGTTCTCGTACCAGCCTCTATTGTTTAGGCGGTTCACTTTTTTGTCAATATGCACCATTGACATTACTATTCATTCATTCACTGGACGAATTCAAAGCCGATATGGCATGAGAAATCTTTTTCTGCTGCTGCTCAGCTTTGAACCCCAGACCTCGCAGTCATAGAGCTACTACTCTATCCACTGACCCACTCGAGGCCCCCTGATTAAATCTTAATAACTATGAATTTCGTTTTCGAACCCTTCATTATAAAAATATTTCTCATACAGAGAGAATTCTGCATGAAATTCTGACCTTTGATCTTGAAATTTCTTCATTTTGATTTTGATCTTTGTCTTAGAATTGAGATCATTATGGCTCTCACACATCTCTTAGATCGGTAAAATTTCATGCAATCGAAATTCACATCCCTTTCTTTCTCAAATATTTTGCATATATCTATCCCAGTCTTTTTGGACTCTTCTTCTTCTTCTTTTGAGCGTCATATGAAATTAAATTTAGTTCAGTCCAATTTTGAGTTCGAAAGACTGAGACGGACTTAGACAAATCTTTTGAAAAAGAAAGGGAAGTGAATTTTGATTTCATGAAATTATACCGATCTAAAAGGTGTGCTGAGCCATTATACTATAAATTCATCAATTATCTCTTGAATCATTAAAAAAAATAGTTAAAGAAAACGATTTTTAACCAAAGGTAAAGGTTCCGAAAAGTTCGTAACGTTTCCGAAGAAAACGAAAAGTCAACTAATTTTTTTTATTAAGCCAAGACACACTTGACAATATTATAAGAGATGACAGAGATATTTTATCTGAGGAAGGAACCTGTAGGGAAGATTTTCCAAGAAACATTCTATATAGCACAATTGAGTGCATTTAGCATTATCCCCGTTTAAACAGGGCTTTAAGGGACTTTAATTAAAAGGAATTTATAATAATTCGAAGTGCATTCCATTATGCTACACTGAGAGAAATCCGAAAAAGTTAAAATAACATTTCGGAAATGTTAATTTTACCCTGAATTATTGATCCGAAATCGGTATAAATATTCCCCTTTTTAGGTGTATTAGGGGTTAAAGTTACCCTTTTTCATGTTAATTTTACCCTTAAAAAGGCGTAAAATTAATATTAAAAAATGTTGATATATTTTTACACCTAAAAAGTGTTGAAGTTATGAGGAAAAAATGTTAATCGCACCCTCTTTTTTTCTCAGTGTATGTACAAGTGAGTCTTAGAAAATTGTCTTAATAGAACGTTTTTAGATAAAATCTCCTGTCATCTGTCATAATCCACAGAAAAGTGTTTCGAATAGAAAGTTAATTTCACAATATGCTTCTTTAGAACTTATAAAATAATATAAAGCAATATTTTAATTTAAAATTAAAAAAAAAACGATTAAAAAAATGAAAAAATGAAAAAAAGTGACATAATTTTCCCAATTGAAAAACAAATTGAATAATATATTAGTATTTTAATATGCATGGTCATAGTTATGAAAATTTAAAAGGAAAGAGGTGGTAAGGTACTTATATGTCGCAAAAAACCAGTTTCACAAAAGATATCCCAGTAAAGTTTAACGAAGTAAAAAAATCTAAGTGTTTACACTATTTTCTTGATTATTGTGACTTATAAAACAATTTAATTCTTAAAAACAAAAATTTTTGAAAATAAATCAAACATTAAGCCTTTAAAAGAACATTTCGAAATGCGAAAGGGAGATTTCAAACAAAAGTCCCTGGTTTATAAGGACCTTAGTGTCTTGATTTAATTTAATTCTATCACTTGTAATCACAGTTTCTAACTTTTCCCCAAAATTTTCTTATTATTTTTATAAATTCGCGATATTTTTGGAAACAGAGGTAAAAATAACGAAAATGATGATAATTTAAATATAAAAACAAGAAAAAGTAGAAAAGCATTACGTTTGGGTAATAGAAGCGACGATATATTTATTTAAGAACTCATAACTTTCAGATTTTTTATGGGAAATTTTAATGATTTCAGTAGAAAGAGGTGGTTTATTATAAAAGTATGCAACTACGAGACATCTTCACAAATTACTTATTTTATTTATTTCTTGTGTTAATTACTTCAGAAGCCATTTAAAAAATCCCTGAGTATTTTAAAGACAATTTGTGGAATATTTACCTTGTTTTTTTTTCTTTCTAAATACCTTCTCGTTGAGCATTCTTGGTGTTTTCACCTTAAGCTAAAATGAATAAACATTTCTCAACTAGGCGCCTCCATTTGCTCTAATTTACCTTCTACCCTAATCTGTCCATTCTCAATGGGTTTTCCACCCTCGGAAAACCTTCCCAGATCCTATGAATATTTAATGAGGGTGCGTAAAGTGGAAAAAGAGTATATGTGTTGGAATCAATAATCACTTTATTGAGTGAATCACAGTGAGAAAATTGATTAAATGGAGTGTGCCTTATGCTCAAAGGAAAATAAGACACTTCAAGTGGCCTCCAAAAGTCATTAAATTTTTATTCATCACACCACAAAATTTATACTAAAGACGTAAATTGTCATTTGAATCCATCATGTAAGTATCTGCAATTATTGCTCAGAGTTTTATTCATATTTTTTATTATGGGATTCATAGAGTTTAATTTGCTTATTAGAGCAATGTGTTATCAATGAACCTCTGAAATCAACCTTTTTACATGCGCATTTAAAATAGAAATGACTATTTTGCTAGGCATTTATCGGTTAAATCGAAAAATTTTCGCACACTCTGCATTGGAATACCCACGTCATTAGTGGACTCACTTTTTCCTCTTTTGAAATTGGAAGTTTCTCTATCTCCAGCAACATAATTTTCCCGTCATACGTGATTTGTCGTCAATCGATTGATGATTGAACAATTTATGTGGTTTCCATCTCTTGTGTAGGAATCATCATCAACATGAGATGGTGCTCTCTTCAGGATGGTTGAAAGCCTTTTCATGAGGCTTTCTAATGGAACAAGGGACGTAGATTAATTTAGATGGAGTATAATTAAAAGAAATTTTGGGGCTATTCTTCCATCTCAACAAAAGCTCCAACTGTACCATCTTTCTATTGTTTAGTAAGTGAATTAGAGTCAATTTTGGCCTATTGAAAAAATAACTTCTGGCTCTAAATGAATTTGATTAATTGACAAAGTAGAAAAAAGAGGCTCGTCTCTGGACTATGAATTGAGCCAAATTGATTTGAAGGGAGAAACGGGAGCACTTGAGTAAACAATCCACTTGGAAGATTTTCTATATGATGACAACTGCTGAAGCACCATGTTATTGATAACATGGCTCCTCTCTCAGCTGTCGCAACTTTCAAGTGATAATACTTGAGAAATTCTTCATGGTAATTCGGTCATCTTTTTGGAAAATTCCGTATTGATTATCTCAAGAAAGTTCATTTGCAGCTAAATGGGATTTTACAAGTGAGAAAACTGTGAATTATGTCAGCAAAATTCAGGATTTCTGAATATAATTCCTGTCTCTCTAAATTAGTGTCTTAAATCGTGCTTGGAAAAAAAAGAACTTGCCACAAGCACACAATTATTCGGTTACGGACCATCGTAAAAAATGACAATTTATCTGCCTCTCTCTGGTAAGAAGTGCTAAATTCATTCAATATATGAATATCTCACTATATCCTACGTGATTTTTCAGCTCAATTGACGTCGTCTTGGCTCTCATATCTTTTGTTGAATTGAGTGCAATTGCGACAACGTTAGTCAACAATCGACCATTCACATATAGTATCCACAACACTTGAGAATCCGCAATCAAAACACTGAAAAATTATTAACAAATATTTGTATTTGGTTATTTCTTTCAATTTTCAATATTGAGCAATGAAAATCTATCAGTCAGTAAAATATTAAATTTTAATTACCACTGTACAACTGTGGCAAATTTCGTACAGATTTCCTGTAAGCACCAATGCTCTAAGTTTAAAGACTTATTTTTTTTATATAAATTGAAAGTTCTTGTTACTTCTTTTTAGAAATACTACTTGGAACACTGTAAATTAATTCATTTTTTTGTTTAATAAATTTAAAAATCAATAAAAATATGGACATTGTTTTATGGGTTTTATGTACTGAGAGAAATCCGAAAAAGTTAAAATAACATTCCGGAAATGTTAATATAACCCTGCAGTATTGATCCGAAATCGGTGTAAATATTACCCTTTTTAGGTGTATTGGGGGTTAAAGTTACCCTTTTTCATGTTAACTTTACTCTTCAAAAGGTGTAAAATTAACATTAAAAAATGTTGACATATTTTTACACCTAAAAAGTGTTAAAGTTACGAGGAAAAAATGTTAATCGCACCCTCTTTTTTTTTCTCAGTTATGTGCAATATCGGAAGTTTCTTGACCTACATAGCAGATTCCACATTATCTTGTTCACATAGGTTACATTTTTTTGGTTCTTAGCCATTGTGCTATCTCTGGAAAATGAAAATAAACTAAAAATTTATGGTATTTTCAGAATCAGAACAAGTGTCCAAAATTACAATCTGTCCAAAATTTGGGACAGGTCCTCCAATTTTTTCTTGAATTGCAAATCAATCTTTACAATCTCAGCTGTTATGGTTCGTTTTCTTATTAGATCACTGAAAGTCAGAAGAAATCACGATTTAAAAATTAGTTTAAAAGAACTTAGAACAATCGCTGATAGATAAGACAATCTACATAGGACGAAATGTGAACTTTAAAAATCACTAAAAGAATATTTAATAATAATGTAAATATTAAAACAATTTCGGAAACAGACAATTGATACCTTCTTTTGTAATGTAATATATATTTTTAGTTTGTAAATTATTTCATTTGGATCAGTTAATACCGAAAAATCTATTATCAATTATCATATTAAAAGCTTCAGATGGCATATAACTTCTTAA
Organism: Phlebotomus papatasi; assembly: GCF_024763615.1. Lineage (NCBI taxonomy): Eukaryota > Metazoa > Arthropoda > Insecta > Diptera > Psychodidae > Phlebotomus > Phlebotomus papatasi. Next base: position 59,013,063 of record NC_077223.1, read on the forward strand.
ATTTTCCTCGATTTATGATTTTTTTGTTTCGCTCAACAATTTACCAATTTCCAATTTTTTTTTTGTTTTTTCGTGTACAAAAATATATTGTCCATTCTGCTATAGGGGAAAGTGGTCTGCCTTCGAACGGTAAAATGATAATCAACATTTAAGATTTTTTTCAGAGTAAACTGCAACATAAGTTTTACTTTGCACTACACCAAAAAATTCTCTTGTTCATTAAGCTTCCAGGCTTACCCCATTCAGGGCTCGAAAGTCCCCAGTTTTTCCTGGTGAGGAACTTAAAAATGTGATGTCGATATATTCAAAGGCAGCCTGCATGGTCTGCCTTTGAATGTGGTTGAGGCAGCCTTTGAATCTTAATTTTTCACTGAGAATATTAGGCCTTTAACATTAAACGGCCCATAATTGATCAGCGCGAACCCTAATGCACTCAATAAAACCACCACTGTAGTCAAAAGTCATTATATAACAACATTTTTTACATTTTTCTGAAGCACTGCTTTTCACTTGAAAATTTATAAGAAAATGTCATTGAAGTTGACAATTGTCAGTGTGACCGGAGCAAGACAGCATGTTATAAGTATTTGTATGGCATTCGTCAGACCAAAGTAGGAGTTCTATTCTGCTCCCGGACTGGAAGCTGTCAGATGTTTCAATGTATGGAAAGAGAGGATTCAAAGGCACACAACATTAAGATTCAAAGGCTGCCGTAGAGCAATATTTGCAAACTTTTATCACATACAAAATTTGTCTCATCTGAATCAAAATGGATTTGGAGAAATACCATCCAAGAATAACCTTCTATGACTCACAATAGAAGATTTGTTCGAAAAATTATTTTGATAGTGAAAAAACACATGAATTGTGGAACATCAGTTTAGAGCACAGTTTCGTTTTCTTGCCCTAGCACCTAGAAAATAAGAGCTAGATTCTGCATTTTTTGATGACTTGTGAGGATTATGAATAGCTATCTAAAAGTTAATAGAAAAGAATTTATGCTTTAAAGAAAAATGAAAAAATTACAATATTCAAAGGCTGCCGCATTCAAAGGCAGACCACTTTCCCCTATAGCTTTTAGGTCAATTTTAGACTTCATTTAAATTTTTATAATACAGATGTGAATCCGCAAATAATTAGCACAAAATTTCCAATTTCTTACACTGAGAGAAATCCGAAAAAGTTAAAATAACATTCCGGAAATGTTTATTTTACCCTGAAGTATTGATTTGAAATCGGTGTAAATATTATGCTTTATAGGTGTATTAGGGGTTAAAGTTACCCTTTTTCATGTTAATTTTACCCTTAAAAAAGTGTAAAATTAACATTACAAAATGTTGATATATTTTTACACCTTAAAAGTGTTAAAGTTATGAGGAAAAAAAGTTAATCGCACCCCCGGTTTTTCTCAGTGTAATAGTTAAATAGTTAGATTTATTACCTAAATTTAATATAGAAAAAAATATTCTTTTATGGGGTTATTTTTAGTATAATAACCCCATCATCACCCTATCGTCTGTATAAGATGCAATTAGAATAAATTCCTTGTAACTTTTCCGTGAAATTCTTAGAGATAATCAAAAGGAAAAGCCAACATTTTGGCATCATTAGCTGGTAAATCATCGTAAAATGAAGATTTATCATGTCTTCGTCAGATTTTGGCACTGAACCTTGTGACAAACTCAGCACTTCCTCATCACAATTGACCATGAGGGCAATTCTAGCGGTAATTGGGATACCTTCCGGTCGCATATGCTTAAAGAAATCATCCCCAGGAAACCTTCACCACTTTCAATTCTGGAACTTTTGTTAAGACAGATTTTTTTTAATGCTTTCCGGCCAATTAACCATGACGTCTCCTCTATCAATGCGTTTCTTGCGTGCCACTATTTTTGGGACGGTGTTTTGACTTCTAACTATAAATACTTCGCCCACATGACCATGTGATTGACTCAGGATCACGTCACCTGCTCGATATTTTGGCAATTAGTGCTTCTTTTTTTCTGCTCTTTCCTTCCGAAAAGAAAATTCTCTCTGGCGAGCAAAAATTGTAACGTCCGACGACGTCATTGCACGAGACTCAATCGACAAGTTTTTCTTTTTCTTTTGCTCTCATCAAAAGCTTCGCAAAAATCTATTGGACTTGCGAGATGGGTTCTATTCTTAGTCGTCATGTGATGGAGATGTGTTGTGCATCTAGAGAAAATTCCACTCTGTGTGACTCACAATAAATTATGCCAAAAATTGTGCCTCCACTTCTGTAGGGGGTGTGTGATGTATTGAACGATTCTTGAGTGACATGGTAAAGTATCGCACACAGAATTGCAGAAAATTCACATTGGACATCAATTTCAAAGAAAACAATCTTGATGCAATAAAGATGGATTTTAGAAACCTAGAATTTAAATAGTTAAATAACAACAAAATTCTGCTCTAGCATCTATCAAACACTGAAACAGTATGTAAGGGAAGGATTTCAGGCTTCGCACATACTCTGTCTTCAAACACTTCATATTTTCCCATATTCTTTTAATGAATCTGACCTGACCTATTTTTTTCAGCAAATGTGTGACTTAAAACCCGATAATAAAAAAAGCGATAGATAGGTCCGATACATTTAAGGAATATGGAAAAAATATTAAATGTTCTAAGCCAGAATATGTGCAGCAAAGCTTGAAAGCCTTCCCCTGGTTGAAACTAAAGAAAAACAATGATTAACACGAAATAGTCACCGTGGATAATTCAAACGAATAGTCCAATGATCATGCAGAAACTTTAAAACCTGATCTATCTGGCTAGAACTCAAGAGCAATAGCGTCAAAAAAGAACAAACAGTTGTATGAGTAAACTTTTGAAGCTACTTGCAAAAAAGGTCTTTGCAGTAGAGTGGAAAATTTTAATAATTTATCACATTATTTCACATTTTAATAATTCCAACAATAAAAGTGCCTCCCGAAGCTCTGGGAGATTTTATTATAAAATTTCCACAGGTTATACCCCATCTAATTTTATTTGTGTCAAAAATCATCCAGAAACGACTGATTTTTCACAACAATTTGTTACATATAGTTTAATTGTGTCTGGGTTTTTTTTTTATGGGAGAGCATGGAAAAATGAGTTTGACGAAAGAATCGACACCATTGTAATGAAATATCATCACGTAAAAAGTAAATTGTCTAATTCCAAACCCAATGAGACGAAATACAAGAAGCCTTAACAAGCTTAGTGTAACTGAGATTCTTTATAAGGCAATATCACTTAGTAATAAAAAATTTGGGATACGGGGCTTGCAAATTTTATTATGAACCTAACTTTGAGGAGTTTAAGGATAAAGAACTAAGTTCTGCAACTTTTTACCCTTGATTTTAATCTGGATTTTTTTCATCAGAACCTTGTGATAAATAATAAAACTAAATAAAATCTTTAATTGATCAAAGGACAAATTAAATCAATTATTTCAACCAGCGGAACAGGTTTAAGACAAAGTTGGTAACACTAGTAAAAATAAAAGGATCAAATCGATTCAAATTTGATCCTTTTGTAAAGGATGGATCATATTTCGAGCTCTGAATGTACATTTATCATAATAGAACATGTTAATTTGATCCATCCTTTGCAAAAGGATCAATTTGATCCTTTTATTTCTACGAGTGAATAAGTCTAGACTTGCATATTATATAGGCGAATGCATATTATATAGGCTGTTTGAAGAAGTCTTGTCCCTAAAAATGAACTCAATCTCAAGAACTTCGGCTTCTCCTAGAACTGCAAAAGCTGTGGTTACAAATAAATAATAAGTCTTTGTCTGATCGTAAAGCAACACAGCATTTAAGACCTGTTTCTCAAGATAAAGAAAAAAATCTTCATCTCGAAATACTAAAAGAAACTACAAGTGGAACTTTGGACTTGGGGTATTTTAGAGAATTCCACACTTTTTTGCACCCAACGATTTTTGTCTAACTAAGAGAACTCAAGTATCTCTTTCATTGCTCAAAGTCCAAAGAGACAGTAATATATGTAAAACCTTCTATTTTTATCAATATTCAATATTCAATTAAAGGCCTCTACACACTATGAGAAATATCTTTAAAAAATGCCTTTTTAAAAAAAATTTCCCATATCCTTGTAGGCAGAAACGTCATATTTTTTTAAAAAGGCCAATTTTTGACGAAAATTGCTTCTAGTGTGTAGACATTACATTGCATGATTTTGATCAAATTTAATCAGTTTAATTCAAAGAGAAATCGGTAAACATAAAAATTACGAAGTCAAAAAGGATCATAGCGGAAGCTCGACTTTTTTTAATTACACATCATTAAATAACTTTCTTTAATGAAAAATATAATATATTTTTCATATAATTTAGAGCTTATTATTTAAGTCACGAGTTTAAGATTTTCGTAAAGCATAGGGCTCCACCCCTTTATTGTAAAATTGTTTTCAATTCTTCTAAGGGAAAATGGGACACCTTTGAATGTGAGGCAGCTTTGAAATTGTGATTTTTCACATATTTTTAAATAACATTGAGCCTTATCATAATATTATTTAGCTGCACAAACAGATTGAGAGACTAAACTGGATTATAATATGGCTCAGTTCCATTTATACATAGGTAAAATATCCCAATTTCAAAGCTGCCCCACTTCTCCCTACTCATTTTATAGCCTTGTTTTACATTCAAATTAACAATAAATGGATTATTCTGGTGATTTATTAAGGATATGCAGAGGTATAGATACGTAGCGCGATTATTGATACTGTAAAATAATTTAAGAGAAGTGACAAAGAAGTGGTATTGTTTCGTTTGGCAAAAAAGCTTTCAAAAAAGTTTAGGTGTTTGAAACTGGCCCACCTTCCTCTATTTTTTTTAAGTAAGAAATTTTCAAAATTTTCTAAAGCATAGTTTCTGCTGAAAACATAATTTGAAATTGTAAATTTCAATAATTATTTTTTCAATTCAAAATTCAAAAATTAATAAATTAAACTATTATGGATGAATAATGCATCTATTTTAAAATTGATTGAAAAAGATATCGTATATAAAAAAGTATGTTTTTTCTTTCACAAAATCTGGAAAAAGGATAAGAATAGAGGCCACACAATAAAAGTACAGCTACTTTATATTTTTTAAGTCTTCCAGACAATTTCCGCTAAAAATGTTTTATTTTCATTTTCACCTTATTTTTCCGTTCTCAAAAACCATGATTTTTAAGTAATGTAGGGTAAGTGTGCCAAATTTCGGCATAGTTGCATGCAAGCATCGAAGTCTCATGTTTGAAATGTAATATTTTAAATACAAAATGATTTTTTTTATTCTTTCTTCTGAAATAGTGTTGCTGGAAACCTTTTAAAGAGTTTACCGTCTTTATTTACTCTAAAATCATTCTTAATACATTTTAAAATGAATGAAAAATATAGACATAGCTGTGGTGCCCTATTTCGGCCACCTTCATTCACATAGTTCCTTGCCTTTCGGTAATTCTTCCAATGCCTTTTTCACGTCATCTCGTTTGTCGGAGCTACATTTTTTGTTATTCTTTTGCATTGTATAATCTCTAGAGTACGTAAAATCTAAAAGCTCATTGAAATTCGAGTAATAAAAAAGGTGGCCGAAATTGCAAGTTGGCCGGAATTTGGCACACTTACCCTAAGGCTTTTATGCTCCCAACATATTCTGTCTCACAACACCTTACATTTTTCCCACATTCATTTAATGAATCTGACCTAATAACAATTACCAGTCTTAAATAAACACATTTTCTGAAAAATAGGTCAGATTCTTTAAAAAAACATGGGAAGAATATAAAATGTTTGAAGCCAGAGTATGTACGAAGCCTGAAAACCTCTATTTCGAAAAATAGTCTGTATTAGGTGAGTTTAATGTAATGTAATGTACACTCTTCAATAATTCCCTTTAAAGAATTAAGATCTCTAAAGTGTTTTTTAACCACTATGTTAGATATTCTTATTATTGAATGTAATTAGAAGTCTAGAAAAAAATTTGCCAAGTCTGAACCGATATTAACCGGTTTAAGATATAAGAGTTAAAGCGTGTCAAAGGAATTATAAATTGAAAAGGCAAATAATGTAAGTGCTAAGAGGTAGGAAAACATAGTTTATTCTATGTCTATGTGCTAAATTCAAATAAAATGAATTAACAATAAGATAACTAACACATTTTCAAACTCTATGCACTTTATTTTTTCTAAAAATTAAAAAAAAATCTTCATGTAATAAAAAGCTTTTAAAAGACAATAACGGGGTGAACTTCGAAGTATTAAACGTTGTAACCAAGTGAACACCAAAAGAAACTATGTCATTTTTAAACAAATTAGTGTATATTTACGATTAATTTTAAAAAATACATTAAATTAAATACTAAACTAAATGTAAACATGGGTGTGTGTAACTGTGTTATCACACTTGCACATTAAAATTTTAATATGATTCACATTAATTGTCGTTGGTGAGAGTCCAAATGTGTAATTTGTGTGTTTGAATCATTTTATATTCAAAATTTGATATAAATTGATTTATAGCATTAATGCGATTTTCTCTTTAATTTTTTAATGTGAAAAATATTTATGCTTTAGGTAAATTTAAACTTATTTTTGCAGGCTAAGTCCACTTATTTGTCAATAAATAGAAAAACTCCAAATATTAAGTGACTCAAAGACACAAATAACATATTTGGACGCTCACAAGCGACAATTAATGTGAATCACATTAAAATTTTAATGTGCAAGTGTGATACCGCCGTAATGTTCTTCTAACTGTATCCAGATCAATAAAAGTGAAACACGAATAAAACCAATCCAATGTGATCAAAATGGTTCAAGGTTCTTCGAAAATCTTGGAGGCATGATTCTCAAAAAAAAATCCTCTTATCGGCCAAGAAATTGGGCGTCTCTGTGGGCTATGACGCCATGAATTTTTTTCTCGATACCGAGGTAAGAATAAATCACTTTTCACACCCTCCACTTCATCAATGTTCAAGCTCACGAGGTGTAAACGGCGAGATTTCAGACATTGGAAGAATTTTCAATGCGATAAAAAGCACACACATACTTTGAAATGACCTTTTTGGACACTGGTCAGAGTTTCTTTTGGTTTAAGTTGTTGGGTTTTTTTATTGCGGTGATTCAGTGAGGAAATCCCTGATCTGAGACTTTAATCAAAGATTGATAATTTTTTTAAATATATGAAAAAGGTGAATGTTCATTTGGGATAGACTTTGCGACGCTAGAGGGAGTTATCAAAATGTAGGTCTATAACCAAAGAAAGTTATTTTTGATATTTTAAAGGAATAATACCATCTGGAAATGACATGGTAATTTCTCTTCAATATAAGTTTCCGTTTCCTTCTCGAAATGCCTTCTCTTGTGGCTTTATTGACCAATTTGTATGCATTTATTTGAGTTTTATGATGCCATTCCAACCACCGAAGATGTCCATCCTCAATCATCTTAACTTCCTTTTTGGCCCCTATCTTTGGCACCCAATGCAGTGTACCATATTGCCCAAGACGCCTAACTTCTCTATGTCCTACACAGTGATGCACGCGCCCAACAATTCAGATGGATTTGTTCGTGATGGGCTCTTGAACGGTGGCCAACAAATTGCTCAATGCTATGTGGAACATCATGGTATTTTGAAGACACGACACAAGAAGAAGAAGAAGTCAATAGAGAAGGAAAATATTCGGGTGAAAATATAAAGTAGATAATAGTCCCAAATCTCTCTATTCTCAAAACTTAAACATTGTAAGGTTCCCAAGTTAATTATCAATTCATTCACGCTTGAAGCTAGATTAATGGCTTTTAATACATTCATTGAATTTTATTGTATAGTAGCTCAATTGGTCCGACAGCCTGGCACAAACCAAACACAAGACCATCCTCTCATATAGCATTATTTTTAGTTAATGATGGAAAAGTTAATGAAGATGGTAGGTATATCACTATAAAACAGAAACTGAATTATTTTATACTGTACTTGAACTACTGCGGCTACTGAATATGCAAGCAGTGTCGATACTCTCAAGTTCTAAAAGAAGAAAAAAGAAAAGAAAGAGAAAAGACAAATAAAAATAAAACCAACATAAAGAGAGAAAAAAAACTGAATTGAAAACAAAAATGAAACAGACACACACACACAACAACATTGTCTTTTGTGAATTAAAAAAGAGAGAAAAATTAATTCGAGAGAAGAATAATAAAATTTGAGAATGACAAAAAAGTAAATAAAATAGCTGCTATATAGAGAGGATGAAATAACTATTACTTTGTATTGAAATTTTCGAGATGATTATTGTAGGAAAATTAGGGTCAACTTTATATTAAAATTTTCAGCATAAATTTGTATTCTCACGAAAACATGTTGAGGGGTTTCAAACTTGAAGAAATATCTGTGAAGGAAACAAATATGCTAAATCATCTTTATTATAAAGATATATAATTAAAAAAAAATGTTCGACTTCATCAATCAGATTCGACTAAGAATTTGCTCCTTTAGTTGAAATATTGTATTATAAATCAGGTTAAGGGGTTACATGGGTCTCTCAGGTAAAAAAATAGGCCTTTTTTCTGATAATAATTTATTGTGTCGAAAATATTTTAGAAATTCCAACTTTTGGTATATGAAAGAGTAAATTTAGAACAAAATTTAAGAAAAAAAAAATTTGAAAATTCGACCGTTGGTAGCTGATTTTCGGAACTATTCCTCAAAAAACAGACCTTGCGGTAGGCAGGATTTCTTCCAGTAGGTTTATCAGAAATCAAAAAACCAAATATACTCTGTTATAGGATTAGTTGGACCCCTGGATGAACGAAGGATTTAAAAAAAAAAGAACAAAATTTGGGTTTTTGGCAAAAGTTTGTATAAAATATATCAATTTTACCCTATTTTTCAACACATTTTGTATTGTAAAAATTGTTATGATTAAAGGAAGTGCAAATCCTGCATTCAAACAGTACATAATACTTCTTAAAACAAGTGTGTAAAATTTCAGAAAGATCAGTTCAGTAGACTCTGAGTAATCTTACCATACTCGTAATCGTAATCTTAATACCCCATTGTAAAACGGTGTTTTGAGAAAAATGCGGTTAAAGTTTTACAACAATATGCGCGCGCGGGCGGAATGCATAACTAAAACTGCTCTATCTCTGAGAGTTTTACTCCGATTGACTTGAAATTTTCAGGAAATATTTCTCAAATGTTATGCCATAAAATAAAAAAAATTAAAAAAAAATGATTTTTTTGACCAGAGAGACCCATGTAACCCCTTAATGTAATGTAGAGGTATGCGAAGATATTTAGAATATACACAGTATCGAAGTTATTGACCAGAAGAATTAAAAATAATGATTTTTTTCTATAATTGAATCAAATATTTTTAATTATATAATACATAAGAAATGTAAACTTATATTTATAAAATTTAAGAGCTTAAACTATTTTTTAAAACCCAAAACATTCCCGTTGTTAAACGATAGTGTTAAACAAACAAAAAATATACCATAATGACCCAAAATTCTATACAATTCTGATAAAACAGGGCATTTTTTATTATTGAAAGAACTAATATTAAATAAATATAGAATTATAATTGTAAAAAATATTGAAAATGTGATTTTATCACAAATTTTTCTACTAGGGTAAATGTGCCAAATTTCGGCATAGTTGGATGCAACCGCAAAGTCTCAAGTTTGAAATGTAATATCATTAATAGAAATTGATTTTTTTACTTAAGGAGTGTTGCTTCGAACCTTGCAGACAGTTTATCGTCTTTATTTACTCTGAAAATCATTCTTAATACATTTTAAAATGAATGAAAATGTAGACATAGCTTTGGTGCCCTATTTCGGCCACCTTCATTCTCATAGTTCCTTGCCCTTTAGGAATTCTTCCAATGCCTTTTTCACGTCATCCTGTTTGTTGAAGCTCCATTTTTTGTTATTCTTTTGCATTGTATAATCTCTAGAGTATGTATAAACTAAAAATTCATGGAAATTCGAGGAACAAAAAAGGTGGCCGAAATTGCAAACTGACCGGAATTTGGCACACTTACCCTATTCCTATTAAGGTTCCGCAAAAAATGTTGGGATTTTTCTAGGTCATCTAGGTCATCTTGTAAGCGAAATTTCTAGACATTTTTTTATTGAAACAACATCATAAATACTAATAACATCAAATTTTCCCAGATCTACAAAATAAAAATAATTTTAACCCCTCGGCATCTAAACAAATATACGCACACGAGTAAACCATTACGAAAATGCAATGTAAGTGCAGAAATAGTGAGTAAATAGATAATTATTGTGGATTGTGATTGTGGTCCATTATTGCATGTCCCCAATGAATAATTGCTATCGTTATACAGCAAATATTCCAATTGAGCCGCCAAAGCATTTCCGTTTCAATGTGGTGGTTCTCTATTACATTGAAAATATATTTAACAAAGTATAAATTGACTTCACCACATTTTAAATCAGAAGATTCAACTGACAATTCAGTGCAAGTTAATTCAAAGAGACAACCACTCTATGGCTTATAATTGAGCCAAAAACCACGTGAAAATGTTTTCCACAAATATAAATATCACAATTAATGAACTGAAAATAGTTACCAATCGACAATTCGGATAGTCAAGTCTTTGAGAAAGAGGAGAATTTAGTCTACGAGAATACATATTATGTTAATTTATAGAATGTTTTGGAATGTGAGTCATTTCATTCAGAGAATTCTCGAAATTACTGAACAAAATTATTTATCCAATGCGAATTAGTACTAATTTAAAGAGGAATTTTGCAGCAAGAAAATATGAAATATTGTAATATTGGAAGCTAATCTGATAGAGTCAAACAATAATAGTTAAGCATTATATTTGCGTAAATATAATATCTTCAAGTTCATAAAATATTTGAGTTGGTTTGTTTTCTTTTATTGTCTCTAGGGGAATGTAGGCAGCCTTCGCACGTTTTTTCGTGCTTCATATTCAGGATTTTTTTCTGACTAAACTGTAAAATGGGCAATAAATTGCACTACACCAAAAAAATCTGTGATCCTTTAGGTTTCTATGCATGCCTAGTCCACTATCACAGAATTGTTGGTTTTTCCTGGATAGGAAAATGAAAAAAATATGACGATTTGTGCGATTCTTGCCCCCGGGGCCAGCGTTCACACGATGGGGGGTTTGGGTTCGTCATTGCTTTTTTTCTCGAAATAAATTTTATCCACAATTAAGAATTATTTGCCTACGGTTATACTGTACCCCCGTGAACCCGCGGAAACTATCACTGCACTAAAAGAAGATCTTTAAAACACTTTTTTCCACATTTTCTGGAGCACTGTTTTTTCTTCCAAATAAATATCGAAAATCGACTAAACTGTCAAAATTAATCGTCTGGTCAGCTGGAATCGCCGGAACATTGTAGAGGTTATGTTAATATTGTTTTGTTTTCCTAAAGGTTGCATAAATTATATTAAGAAAGGTGATAAGCTTCTGTGTTTTTCAGAGTGTTCGAGTAACACTCGCTTTGTGAGTAAAATGTTTGGTTTTCCTAATTCTTATTGCAAATGTTTAAAGTGGCTCATAATTTTTTCGATATCTTTTAGCATGGTAGCAGTTTAGTTAGTAGTTAGTGACATTGAGTCCCAGGCTAATGGTGAGCATGTTCACACGGTTCACACTGTGAATAAACGTCGTCTCATGGAGATGGGCAGGAAACTACACGCCTGTCGAAGAGGAAATGTCCAGGATTGTCTCCCTGTGGCTTATGAGGCTTTAGTGAAGTTATGGTTTTCAATCTGAAGTTGCCGGATGCATATGCGAATGCTCACACATTCAGTGTTTGAAACCACACACAGTGTAGTACTTGCGAATTTTCCGGCACCGTGAAAATAATTTCCCTCCGATGCAAAAAGTCATTACGTAAATATCATCTCTAGTATACTCTTCATCCACTGTGTAAGTGATTTTTTTTAGAAATGAGTTTAAATATGAGAAATCAAATGAAATATGTGCCATTAAAATTACCCATTTTGGGTCAATTTTCTATTTGTGATCCTAGCACCTAGGAAAGAAGGGCTTGGCTGCCTATTTTTACAATGAAGATAAGGTTCATAATTACTTAACTTATGGCTAAGAAATTCGGAACCAACTCTTTGGAAATAAAGAGAAAATTCACATCGTTTGAAAGCACACACGTGCGAAGCCTGCCTACATTCCCCTAACTTTTGAAATCTTTCTGAAGACCTTTACGCATTGGAAACAATTTTCTTGAAAAATTGTTTTTTTGAAGGAAATTGGCTGTAGTTTTCAGGGATGCTGAAAATGTCTTTAATTTTTTTGGAACTGAATTATTTTTAGTTTCAAAACTTTTGTTTAAAGAAAATATTTTTTTAGTGTGCTCTCTAAAAACTATTATATTATTATAACACGTCAGTGTTGTCACTAATTTGACAATAAAATACAATATTTGAAATTTCAATTAATGAAGCATAATATATCAATAGAAATTCTATTTGAATAAGTGTATTTATAATAATCCACGAGACTATAAGTATTTTCTGCATTTAAACAATACTAAAAAAATACAATTATCTAAAATATTATGAAAATAAATCAATTATTTCTGATTTTGATTGCAAAAACTAAATTTAGTTATGCTACGCCTCATTATAAACTACGCCCATATGTGCTTTTTGTTTATAATTGCTTTTATTTTCATTCACAACCTTACGAAATTTTTGAAATGATAAGCAGAGGTACGAGTTTAAAGAGAGGAAAGGTTAAAGAGAGGAGTTCAAATATCATACCCTACATGAAACTGAAACTGTCAATAAGTGTGTAATTTAGTCATGATCCTAAAAAATAGTAATTTTTAGTATTGCAAATATTTACTAGACGTTCTGATAAAATTGAACTGATAAAATTATACGGGTTGCTTAACTGTTTTGGTATTTCATCTGTGTTAAAAATTGAAGAATAGTTAACTATAAGTGAGACTTAAAGCTAAGCCTTCCTGTAATAATATTTTTGCAACAAAAAACAGGCATAAATCAACCTACAAAATTAAACTACGACACCAATAGTCTGACTACATATTTCTGCAACATTTTAGATCTCTGGGATTGCTCAAGAACGTTTCGTGCATTTTTTTTTTATTTTTGGATATGTTTCAGAAATTATCTAGGCGAACATTTCGTCCATATACAAAAATACCGCTGAATCATTCCTAATAACGATTTTTCAAAGTCAAAGCTTAAATAGGCTCTAAAAACGTATTTCTCAACCGAATCAGGTCATGTTTAGGCTCGTTAAAAAGGTCTTTGAATTTATTTCAAATCTTAACCATTTCCAATCGGTTAGGAACCGGTGAGCAACATTTGTCGGAAAATCAAGTGTATTACTCCTAATAGCTAATTTGGGTGATCTTCTGAGCTATTTATAAATCGGTTTAAATCGATTGTCAATTGGTATATTGTAAATTAAACGAATTTGCTTTTGCTGTATATAATAGTATCCCAAGGCGCAAGTTCAAATATTTCGCAAAGCATGGGTCCCTTTTCAGCTCCTCTTCAAATGTATTTAATTTTTTTATGGATTGACACTATTGGAATCATGCTGTAAATTTTAATTCTTAAGACTTAAGCCATGCAAATTTCTATCAGATTGACATGAAATTAAAATATTAGTGTTCTTTCGAATCTTCTAAAAATCATATAAAATTATCTAATATTATATTACATCTACCACAGAATATTGCGTGATATGTTTTTATGTCCCATAAAAAAAAACTAAATATGTTTCAAAAACTTTTTGTTCCACTTGTCCCAGCTTAAGAATTAAACATTGTAGATATATTGGACAAAACCTCCCGATAGATTCACTACTGACATGGTATAAAAGCCTTTCGGTCTCAAAAAGTTCTTAGTAAATTTATTTGCTTTAATTTCGTCTTAAAAATATATTTCAGTAAAAATAAAGTAGAGTAATTAGAGATTAGCAAAGTAGAAGAAACTGGAGCAATAGTAAACACGGAGTAGTTTACGGACGAGACCTACATGAATTTATAGATACTATAAGGATCCTTGTTCACTGAAGTAATGGTCAACACGAATAACGATTCGTGTTTACTACTGCCCCAGTCTACCCTAATTCAATTTAAAAATCAGCTTTTTGTGCATTTTTCTAAAATTTGAATAAGGATTCTAAAAAAGTAACATAAATGTTAAAATGTTGTCCTGTCATGTAAACAGTCCATTACATAAAACATTACGTATGTGTATTTTAGTTAGAGTTATATTCTAGTATCAAATACAAAGTAAAAAAAAATTAGTAAACATAGAACTAAAAGGCAGAATAGACTCTTTTGAAAGGATGCAATAGGATATATCATTCAGAAATCATTGAATAAATTACCACTCAGCACAAAGCTCTCAGATATTCATTAGGCTTTTTTACATTTTGATGGGGTGATATGTACCAAAAAGCTCTTGCAAAAATTTGCATATTCCAAATAGTGTGGTAGAAAAAGGCCTCTATCCGAAAAATGGTGTGTGAAGAGACATGAAAAATTCACCCTTAACTTTTTTTTTGTGCCATGTCTCATGGATTGCCTATGCAAATGAATGAGCCGCAACATGTGTGTGGATTATATTAAAACGTCTGTTTAATTAAAATCAAAACACGAGGAATATGCACATGTACAGTGTCAAGATTGATAGGATCAATTATCTTATGCGTGTTGCAAGAATGTGGTGAAAGATACAAACTTAAGTTGATTCACTGCTAGTTGCACTTATTTAAGGATTTTGCATTTGGAAAATGCACCAGATATATCTTTTGTCTTCATTCACATATCCAATTATAATTTTGAACGAGAAAACAACAAGAAGCTATTTTAGGGGATTAATGTTGATACTAGGAAGAAGTTTTCTTGGATTGAATCCATGTGGGAGGGCAATTTGTTAATACTTTTACTAAAATTATACCATAATGTTTTTGTAGAAAAGGATTAAACTGAGGAAAGTATGTACATCTAATTGGAATAACTCCAGTAATTATATATTCTCTACAATATGTTCATTGCAATTTGGCTTTCAAAATTGTCACACAAAGTTCACTAACAACATGAAGTTTTTTTTTTAATAGGACATTAGAATACTTTGCTAAATTACATGATAAATGTATGATACAAGAATCATGGACAATAATTGTAACTCATTTATGAATGATTTAAGCGCAAACAGCTGACACATTTATCCATTCACGAAGTAAGAAGAAGGAGTAAGCTTTCTGTTCTGTCTGGTCTAAAGTTAAAATTTAATTTTTGATTTATTACAATCATGAGAGAAAATGTATATTAACGAGATGCAAAACGGATGGCATGAGAATGTCAGATTATGTGAGAGAATTCTAAGTTCTGTCTCAAAAGATCTTTTCTCAAATTTAATATTCACAATTCGTCAAAATAGATGGTCAGTAAGACAGTCTTTTTTAAGTGTCGAAAGAGTATTCTCAATTGAAGGTGTATACGCGATAATTTAGAAATATGCCAAAATAACTCGAGGAAGATTTTCTTTAAAAGATATGAAAGATAGATAGATAGAAGGATAGATAAGTGATAAACAAAACCCATCATGAACTAAAGTCGAAATTTTTCCTTGTTTGGATCTTCTGTAACATGCCTAAAAATCAATAAAAAAAAAACAATATTCCTTAACGAAATTGCATAAAAAGAAATGTCGAAGTGAAAAAGATTTTTCAAAATCTTCAAAATTATCAGCAGAATATTTTGTCCAATACCATTGTAGTGGGAACCCCTGAAGCTTCGTACAAAAAATTATGTCCAAGTTTCAAGATTTTTTATCGAATGCCACACAAGACGAATCAGTTATACCACTGTGTCAAAAAATCTCTTACTTATTAAGTTGATAGTACCACTTCACAAAATCACTGGAAATCCTTGAATTTTCCTTCACAGGAAAATGAAAATTTAGTGGCAATTTTTGCAAAGCTACCCCAAATCTACGTAGAGGGAGATGTGACTACATTGAGCTGTAGGGCTACATTATTATACGATTTTTTCTCACATTTCTAATGGAAACTGGGTTTTAATCTAAATAAATAAATTTAAGGACCAGCTTCATTAAAAATAGGCGAAAAAGTCATATAACAATCTAACCCTACATCTCAAAGTAGCCCCACTTCCCACTATGCCTTATTTTCACCATAAATACTACATCCGAATACAAAAATTTGCAGAATAGATAGAAATTTCAGCCACATGCTGGAACTGTTTATAAGAGGTACCACGCATTTTAAAATATATTTTTTAATGCTATTTATCACAAAAATTACACATTCATTTAAATTTACAACATTGTGTATTTCTATTTACACTATAATGCCCAATAACAATGCACAATAGTTTTTATTGTGTAAACAATTTTTGAAATTTGATCAGTCATTTTATCCAGTCTCATATGCAATTTCGGAAATATGTTTACAAATCATAATTTATTGGGATTTGGGCATAATAAAGCGTGTCCACGTTAAGATTGTACCAAATGATTTGATATTTTTATCAAATATATTATATTATATTATATTATCAAATATTATTTTGGTGAAACTCTCATCAAATTCTGTTCAGTTTTTACAAAAAAAATCCTGGAATCAATTACGCGGACCTTGGAAAACTCACAAATACCTCACGCCAGACCGTCCGGAGGGTGATTCTTCGATTCCTCGACAGTAAAACCTTTGCCCAGAAACTTGAATGTGGAAAAAATCGGGGTATTGGAGATCGAGATTTGGAGAAAAAAAAGATCATGCAGTAAAAGAACAATCCTTCGACATCTGTGAGGGATATGGCTAAAAAACTTAAATTTTCTCCCAGTCTTGTGAAAAAAAAATCAAACACGAGCTCGAAAGCTCCACGATAAGATGATGTCTGGCTTTAGTGGGTGCATCTGGCGATCTGCTCATGTGGACGTCAAAGCAAGGCGTTCTTCATGCAGGGCAACATGAACTCGTCAATTTACATCACGGAGTGACTCCAAAAACGCCTGTTGCCTTTGTACAGATGCCATGACATATCCCCGATCTTCTAGCCAGATTTGGCGTCGTTCCATTACTCAAAAGCAACCAAAGAATGGTACGAGGAGAACGACGTTCGTTATGTACCCAAGGAGATGAATCCGCCAAACACTCCAAATCTCCGTGCAGTTGAAACATATTGGGCTATTATCAAATACGATCTGAAGAAGAAGCCTAAACACGGCGAGAGCATCGAGGACTTCCAAGAAAAAATGGAATGAAACAACCTAGAACCGCGGTGATGATTTTATACAGACTTTAATGAGAGGACTTATGAAGAAGATTCGAGATTTCGCTAATCAAATACTTGAATAAAAAAACTAATATATCTAATAAATCTAACAACAATTAAAGTTTCAAAAAATATTTTTCTTTTTTTTATATTGTGTAGTTTTTATTTTTAAATCATTTCTCTTGGGAACAATTTTGTCGTGGACACGCTTTAGCATGTAAAACTATAATAAAACCATACACTGAGAGAAATCCGAAAAAGTTAAAATAACATTCCGGTCTAAATATTATGCTTCTTAGGTGTATTTGGGGTTAAAGTTACCCTTTTTCATGTTAATTTTACCCTTAAAAGGTTTAAAATTAACATTAAAAAATGTTGATATATTTTTACACCTAAAAAGTGTTAAAATTGTGAGCAAAAAAAGTTAATCGCACACCCGTTTTCTTCTCAGTGTAATAATCGTATTGCCAAAAATGCCAAAAAAAAAACACAAAGTTGTGTATTTGTCGAAAAAATATAAATTACAAAACCTTATTTAAAACAATTAATGACTACAAAAATAGTTGAAAATTTTAAAGTTTATAGTGGCACGGCTTTGTGGTTTTTTGTAGGTTTTATAATTATTTTCATAGTCTAAAAAAAACTGTAATTCTTTAATATTCACACCTGCAATGTGTAATTTTCAAGCAAAGTATCAGACTCACGAAAGTAAACAATTTCATGTAAGTTTCTCAATTATAACTTGCTACTACTACTTCTAAGAGTATTATCAATGAAAGACAATATGACCCAAGAACTTTCCCAAGATAGCAAATATATATATAAATTAACAATTAGATAATAAATACTTTTTTCAAATTTTTCCCAGTTGTAAGTTGTATCGCAAAATATAGTAAATCCAATATGAGTCTCAATCTCGCGTAATATCATGACACAAATACGTGAAATGCATTGAAGGAAAGAATGAAATATTTTTGACGATGATAAAAATCATTCTTCAACTTCCCTATCACTTTTCAAACAGTTCTCGTCAATTTTATTTTGTTTTTTTTCTTCTTTTTTTTTAACTGACTAAGTCACAACACTTGAGTCTCAAAGTACGGGAAAGTTCATTTACGGGATCGTGACAGACAAAAAGCCGTGTCGATCAATTGACAATCCATGAGATATTTATGACGCGTGATTGTAAATTTATCAAACAACCCGAAATAACTGGGATGGGCAATTGAAATGGTGCCCTAAGTAGACGTTTTTGTCTTCTTTTCTGTCGATTTTCTTCTTGGAAAATTCTCTCGATAAACACAAAATGTTTGCCAGACAATCAACGAAGAAATTTAGGACAATTTCAAATAACTTTGCTAGCGAATTGTCCTATTGTTCTCTATCAACTTTAAACTGGTCGACGAGGGAATTTCATGAAAGTAAAAAAAAAGACACATTGTCTTCCATTCTCCTTGAAGTAGAAAAATTTGCGCCAATTAGTCAGAAGTATTCTATTTCCTACGCAAATTCCCTGGGAAATTCTGACGTCACAGAGATCCATCATCTCTTCATCATCAAAGACTGACACAAATATAAATTTCTAAACGAAAGGAAATATGAAAAATTCTGACACAGAACTTGAAACACGGAATTTCAGAAATTACCGCGGAAAATTAGTGCATGATTTTGGTAAAATGCGTGACTGAGAAGATTTGCTGAAATTCAGACAATTTGTTGTGAAATACCAAAGCTTGAAAATTATGCGTAATGTGGGCTCGATATGTAAGATTTAAACTCATTCACAAGTATTCTCATCTCTTGAACAGCAAAACCTACATAATGTAAATGTCGAAAGTCTGAAAAGCTATTCTAATATTCATTTATTAAGCTATAAAAATTTAATCAATTCCTATTATAAGGTAAAATTAAAAAAAAAATATAGTAAAAGAGTCGAAAATTGGAAAATTTCTAAAAAGTGACTAGACAAAATTTCTTAATTAAACCTAATACAGACCCGATACCACAAATAAGATAATTTAACCCTCTAACGGTTAAGACCGCCTCCAGGCGGTCTTCACAAAAATCACATTTACAGCGACAATAAAGGTTTTATTTATTTAAAAATGCTATAGTGTCCTCGGTAATAGTCTTATAAAAATTTCTTGAAAGTTTGAACTCATTTTGACTCTTCGTTTTGTTGCTATTCCCAGTTTTGTGTGACAGGTCAGAGAAAAAGCTACAAAAAATATTAGTGCAAAAAAACTCATTTCCAATTTCCATAAAAAGACCGATTTAAAGTTATCTGACTAAAATAAATTTATTTTTTACTGAAAGATATATCATTCTACTTTGTATATTTTATTTAAAAAAAATTGAAAAAACTAAAAATGTGAATTTTAGAAGCAAATAGAGTTTCAAAAATTTTTTTATATTTTCTCACCTATCGCCTAAACTAAAAAAGATACTGAAGAATGGATGGTTTTTTCGACATTATTGGATAATAATTATCCTAGAAAACATGGTTTTAGAACTTTTTCTCGCATATTAAAGAAAACACCGTTAGAGGGTTAATACCTTCTACAAAAACATTTACTTCATTTGGGAATAAAAAATCATGCAGCAACTCTTAAATACGACTTTTTGTATATTTTTCTCAACTTGTTCAACATTATGTTTTAATCTTGAACTTAAAGTCTACTGAAAGTATAACAAGTTGTTGGGGAAGATTTCCAGCACATTCAAAGCATTGAGTAAATTTAGCTATATCACTTCTAGATTCAAACCAAGATATAAAGACAGATTTATAATGTTCAAAAGTAATTATAGCACAAAATAATTTGTGAGTTTATCTTCTTGAGCTAAAAGGTAAATGCGAACGACCTTTGAAATTGAGAAATTTGTTAAATTAATTAAATCACAGAAAGCAGTTTCTTTACTAAAATATTGATAAAAAAGGAAAAAAAGAAAGAAAGAAAAAACGCTATTCGAAAATTCTCGGTTATGAGGGAAGGGGGGGGGATGATTACGGTAGACCAAAAGTCGATATGTCGTACCGTTTGAGCATGGAACTGTTAATAGATTAAAAATTGTGCACATTTTTATTTCTTTTTTTACTGCTCGAATTCAAAGAGTTATGAACACCAGTTTGAACACCAATAAAAAGGAATTAATAAAAACCGTGTTATTTGTTTATTCTATCTAAAGCTCCATTAGTCACTTCATCATCATAATAATACACCCCACATTCAGTTAATTTTAATTAAATTTAAATATTTATTTGCTCATTCTTTTTCGTAATCTGCCGAATGGTTTTTAATACCATAAACAAATATTTTCATATTCAAAGCAAAATTTCCATTGAAAATTATGAAACTTTTGATTGAAATGAGATTTTTGCCACTATATATAAAACAATGAAAATTCTCACAAAAGCTTGAAATCTGATGTTCATGAAATTACTAAAGAATAACAAAAGTGAGATTAACTGAATCCGAAATTGGGTTTGATATTCGGAGATTGAGTATAATTGGACGTGGGCATTGAGACAATTCCGAGATTGGAGCATCTCTTGGTGTGTCACTTCGAAGCAGTTGCTAACTCAACACTGAGAAAAGTTGGTCGTCATTCCGTCGTGTCCCGCTTATGAAATATGGAAGCTCAATTAGATAGGATGCTCTAATGGATTTGGTCACGAAATGCCTTCGAATGGAGGTGAGCACCATACTCAAGAGATTCACCAAATTTTACCACATGTCTTCCACAGAACCTTCCCCTCGATTCCTAATCTCTAAAGAAATTGATAAAGACAGACACTGAGAATTAAACCATTTCTCAGCCTCTTTTGGTGTTCAATCGAGGATGTGTGATTAATTAAGGATACTCCTGGGCAATAAATCGTGTCTAACTTTGGATAAAGAGAGTTCAATCCTTGAGAAGGAGAACAGCAAGTTCTTGTGAAAATATCGTGTGGTGATCCAATCTCTTGATTAATTAAAGTGTTTCATATGACTGACTCTACAGAAAATGGCAAATTTATTAAAATGACAATATTTAGATCATATATACTTTCTCGGCCTTGTCTGTCTTGCAAGTGATATTATCGCAAATCAACATTGCAACACCATTGCTACACTTTAACCATTCTAGTCTGTAGTTTGGGTAAATAATTTGCAACATCTAATCCATCAACAAACTTTTGAGACTTTCAAAGAAAATAATATTCAAAGATAAGGGAATTTTTTCGCTATAATCAACCTACTTAGAACTTGATACAATTTCAAATATCAAAACTGTAAGTGCAGCATAATAGCATCAACCCCAAGAACATCGATATGTTTTCGAGGATTTTAGAGTAATTTATAGTGCATGTAAATTCTAATCAGTATCGAAAATTTTTCATCCGATATATTATACCATAGCAATTGTTCAACGTAATGAATCTTTTTACTAGGATACTTGTTAAATATGTAATTGTATATGTCTATTTTATATTGCTTATTGTAGACTCCAAACGAAACTTTTTCCTTTTTTACACTTATTTTATGTTACACAAATTTATTTTATGTGTACACAAATTTTTGTATTGTAGGTTCTTTTTTTAACAAGTTTAAAGTGCATTAAAACTTTAACATGATAGTTTCTGGGACTTATAATTTTATTAGGGGAAAGTGGTCTGCCTTTGAACGTAAAATGATGTTCAAAATTTGAGATTTTTTTCAGAGTAAACTACAAAAGGAGTTTTACTTTGCACTACACCAAAAAATTCTCTTGTTCATTAAGCTTCTATGCTTACCCCATTCAGGACCGCAAGTCCTCAGTTTTTCCTTGTGAGGAACTTGAAAATGTGATGTCGATATATTCAAAGGCAGCCTGCATGGTCTGCCTTTGAATGTGGTTAGGCAGCCTTTGAATCTTAATCTTTCACTGAGAATATTAGGTCTGTAACATTAAACGGCCCATAATTGATTAGCATGAACCCTAATGCACTCAATAAAACAATCACTGTAGTCAAAAGTCATTATACAACAACATTTTTTACATTTTTCTGAAGCACTGTTTTTCACTTGAAAATTTGTAATAAAACGCAATTGAAGTTGACAATTGTCAGTTTGAAACATCCTGGCCGGAGCAAGATAGCATGTTATAAGTATTTGTATGACATTCGTCGGACCAAAGTAGAAGTTCTATTCTGCTCCCGGACAGGAAGCTGTCAGATGTTTCAATGTATGTAAAGAGAGGATTCAAAGGCACACATCACTCAGAAAAGAGCTCTGTGGAAACAGCTCTTAATTTAGTTCTTGAAACAAGAACGGGCATTTGTGTGTTGGGTTAAAGACTATTTTACTTGAAGTAAAGCATTTATTTTAGAATATGCTTTGGCTCAAGTACGTACAGTCTTTGAATTTTCACAGATGGAAAAAATAGTCTCTAGAAGAATTTTAAGTACTGAGAAGGGCTTGGAGCAAAGCATATCGAGTTTTGATTTCAGTATCAGATTTTCTCTGCTGTATTGCAACAAAATTGACGTACACTCATAATGAAAAAATGCAATTGAATTTCACGTTTTTTTTATTTTTATTTAATTATCACCGTATACACCTTTTATTCTATAATTTTAAATTCATAAATTTTCTTTTAAAATCTAAAAGTGAAATTAATCAATTTTTGTCTAAATAAAGACTCACACTTGGGAAGATTTTTTTCCGTTCGACTATTAATGAGCAAGGTGTCCGACATGTTTGCAGTTTTTTTTTGACGGGAACCACCTCGCAAAAATCTTTTGAATATTTCACTATATAAGTTTTCTAAATAAAAAATAACTATCACACAACACTCCAGAGACACGAGCGAGTTTGTGAAACACAATGTTTTATTTTTCAGAAAAAAATATTTTTGTATTTTTCGAGCATTAATTCACCTAATTATCGCAAAATCCTTGTCGGCACTGTATTTTTTTGAATCACAAGACACTTCACTACTTATAGAGGCTTCTTCCACAGATTTTCACTATAATTTCATTGAGAAAACTCGCGAAAACAATCACAACTTTGCGAATTAATTGCACTGTGAATTATTTTGTCTGCCATTTGACAGCACTGAAAGTCTCTGGAAATTTTCTAGTGAGATGATATTTCGCTCAAGACACGCCAGCTCTTAGTTGATTTGTTTTAGAACGCAGCTCTTAATTTAAAGCACGACATGTTTAGGTTGATTCGGCTCTTAAAATATTCTTACAGACAAGAGCTGTATTTTTGCAAATCCCATACAAAGTTAGAACTGCCTTTTTCTGAGTGATAATTAAGATTCAAAGGCTGCCGTAGAGCAATATTTGTAAACTTTTATCACTCACAAAATTTGTCTCATCTGAATCTAAATGTATTTGGAGAAATACCATCCAAGAATAACCTTCTATGACTCACAATAGAAGATTTGTTCGAAAAATTATTTTGATTATGAAAAAACACATGAATTGTGGAACATCAAAATTACAGTTTAGAGCTCAGTTTGGTTTTTTTGCCCTAGCACCTAGAAAATAAGAGCTAGGGTCTGCATTTTTTTATGACTTGTGAGGATTATGAATAGCTATCTAATAGTTAATAGAAAAGAATTTATGCTTTAAAGAAAAATGAAAAAATTACAATATTCAAAGGCTGCCGCATTCAAAGGCAGACCACTTTCCCCTATATCGTTGTTTGGATCAGAAATTGTGCTAACTGCATATCTTTGTGGCAGCATTCGTTGCAAATGACACACCGCTGTGCGATGTTGTGAACGAATGCAGATTGCAGACACAAAGCAAATGCAGTTAGTACAGTTACTGATTCAACTGATAATATTTTTATGTATTACAGCCCTCGAAGCTGAAGATTTGGAATAAAAACCTAATAGTTTTTGACAATTTTCTGGCTATAACCTAGAAGATGCACGGTTCAAGGTACCAACCTCAGCATTAGACAGACACATCTTTTATTCTACTTAATATTTCTTTCCCTTCCAAAAAAACATAGTTATTGATAGTTCACAAAAACCAAACCTAGATTTTTTTTATTTTTTGGATTTCTTTTAAAAGCAATCCTAATGGATTATGGCGTCTATTACTTAATACTTATTAAATGCTTTCTTTTTAAAACTAAAACGTAAAACTAAATAAAACTATTTTAACGTATAAGTTAAAATCTTTTCATAATTTTTATAGTTGGATTTGGATATGTTACTGTAGGTTAAAGTGGTACAAGTTGGACAATGCAATGGTACAAATTGTACAGGATTTTTTTATTGATAAATTTAGTACTTGATTTTCATTTGTATATTTTTAATGCTTTAGTTTTATAATTTGGTTCCTTGTGCTTTAAGAAAATTTAGTACTGTATTTATCAAGAAAAAATCCCTGTCCAACTTGTACCGGCGAATTGTCCAACTTGTAACACTATGTCTAACTTGTATCACTTTACCCTATTAGATTGTTTAATAGAGATTTGCCGCCTTTTTATGAAAGAGCTTTAAAACACTGTTGAACTACTCAAATTAACCTGCATGTGGAACCCCTACAAATTACTATTTTCAATTATTAATTTCTTTATTACTTTTGATTTTTCATTCAGTAAGTAAAGGAACTCAAATATTAGGATTTACAACGCTGATACCCTTTTAAAATTTGTCTTCACAAAATTCGAATAGGATGGAATCACCACTTCTCGCCAGTAAGTGCCCCACTTTTCGCCACTTATATTAAAATCGCTATTTTTTCGCGATTTATGAAATAAATGAGACGCAAAGTTACTTGTACATATTTCTACTGCTGCTATGTATAGAGTCGAAAAATAGTAATTATTCGTTTTGAATTTACGATTTTGATCATTTCTTAGAGCAGTATTT
The DNA here is from genome assembly GCF_024763615.1 of Phlebotomus papatasi. Lineage (NCBI taxonomy): Eukaryota > Metazoa > Arthropoda > Insecta > Diptera > Psychodidae > Phlebotomus > Phlebotomus papatasi. The sequence goes on from NC_077223.1 coordinate 59,038,259, forward strand.
TAAGCAAGTGCATCGAATCCAATATTTCTTACCCAATATACTAAGTGTTATCAAATTTTCATCAAGCAAAATGTACCCTTTTTGATAAATTATTTGTCTATTAAATATTTTATTACACTTGTAGAATAGATAAAATTTATATTTAGTTAAATTAATATTTCATTTTATATTATATTTGTATAAAAATGAGGCATGGCGATAAGTTGTAATATTTTGGAATGATTTTACCACCTGTCGCCATAGCTTTTCAATAGGCGTCCAATAGTTTGATTTTTCAAATAAAAGTGAAGAAAAATCATTTAATGTGAGTAATAATAAGGCGATCATGAGGAAAAAGAAATGCTGGATGTATTCTTTGCATAATATTGTCCAAAATAATTGAATTTGAACCTTTCCAAGTGGGTGGCGAGAAGTGGTTACAGAACTGGCGAAAAGTGGTAAAAAGTGGCGACAAAGTGGTTATTTTTGCATTGTTAATAAAAATCAGTAGTCCAGGGTCCAGTAGTCCAAAATTAAGTAGTCCAGGGTTAAATTGGAGGACTATTGTTTTCACGAATCTGCAGCTAATACATCTAAGTAACTTTGTGTCAAATTTGAGTTATCTTGTAAAAAGGGTTCAAAAGTTGTTATAAAATTAATTCCCGTTTTTCCAAAACATGGCGATAAGTGGTTACTCCACCGAATGGTAGCACTAAATTCTATGCAGTAAATCAAACAATTAGACTGTTTGAAGAAAGTCATTGTCCAGAAACAGTTAAAAAAAAATTGATCAATAGCAAGATCAAGTGACGTCAGGTCATACACGAGAAAATAATGTAAAAACTACATTATGTTCAAGTTCTCTTGTCAATTTTTTAAATACTAAAAAATTATCAAAAATGGTTAATATTTTGACTAATTCTGTCAACTATTGATTAAACAAACCATTGAAAATCACTAAAATATCACTTCTGTTACAAACATTTATTCATACATGTTTGCTTGAATGACAAAACTTTACAAACAAATGGCAAAATTTTACAAACATTTTTGGCATGTTTGCGAAATTTACGAACAAATGTTTGTAAAAGAACAAAAAAATGCTCGTCAAGTGATCGTTTTACGAAAAATGTTTGTGAAAAAAGTACAAACTTTTACAAACTTTGTTGTGGTTTAGGGGAAACTGGGGCACCACCAAACACGGGGTACCACCAAATACTGCGATTTTTTAATCGGATATTCGACTTCAGAGGATAAGACATATAGGAATTTATAGGCACTACAGGGATGCTTGTCCACTGAAGGAATGGCCGAGATAGTCCAAGTAGTTTAGAAATTAGTGTTTGGTGGTACCCCGTGTTTGGTGGTGCCCCAGTTTCCCCTACACGATTGTCGAGCATTACGTAAGGATCCAATAGGAATTCATCAACATTCACGAAAAATACTGCAAAATATTTTTTTTTTCTGTTTTTACCTGGACTTTACCACAACGCAATTTAGCTTCACAAACCAATTGTGAAACAAAATTCCATTATAATTAGGCACAGTTCCATTTAAAAATAGGAGAAAAAAGTCCTATTTCAGAAATACCCCAAATCAAAAATACCCCACTTCCCCCTATTACAAATCTTTTCGATTTTTAAACTCATAACTGCAAAACAAATTTGGATTACGAAGTCCATGAAAGTCTTAATTCTCTTGAACATTCTCTCAATGAATTTCTTTAAAATGCTTCCTTAATTAATTCTGTGTAAACTCAGAAAATGTTCTTTATTTTAGAAATAATATTGCACAAGAAGCAAAAACTGGATACTTTGCTGCAGTACAGAATTTTGCAAAATACACTTCTATCATGGACTAACCCAGGGGACATGGCGTTGTGTGAAATGGTGCATAGTTTGATTATTCGTGGCATTTACCGTGCCGACTAATGGATCAATTTGAGAGTGATTTGTGACTGTAAATCTAACTTTGATTGACAATACTTCAGAGCTATTTTCATGTTGTTCAGATGCACCAAGCAATTGTAATCTTGTCGCACAAAAAAGTAATTTGGTTTGTAATCTTGGCACGTTGTTTCATGAATGAACATATCAATGTCCTAACGTAGAAAAATTAATCGAAAACAGAAGGTTTAATGATTTTGTTCGCAATTGCACAATAAGATTAATTTACTGAAACGAAGAGTTGAATATATATTTTTTCTTTTTTCTTGTTTTTTTTGTTAGTAGGATTTTAGAGTTCGATCTTGTTTCGAGTCGTCCGCATAGTTCAAAAAACCGTGTTAAAAAAACAATCCCAAATATACATAGAATTTGGAATCATCACGAGAGATTAGGAAAATGTCGCGACTTTTAAAAATATCCCAATTCACGGCTAAAAATATCCGTCATCGTTCACAAACAATCTTTTATTAAATCACCCAACATCTCTTACACAAATACCACAAGGGAAATTCGTCAATTCTCAGCAGTTTTCCTCACTAACTCAAGAACAAAAAGGAGCTAGAGAGAGAGTAAGCGTGAAAAGAAATTTGCAAGAGAAAATTATGTAGACAGAAAAGTCACATGCTCACAAAAAAACTGCTTCTAAAAGTAAATTCTCACTCCCATGTAAAATTTTCATTAAAGTCTTCGAAAGCGCTGGGTCAAAACTCATAAAATAGAGAACTCGATCGTCTTTCAAACTTGAAAATTTTAATAGGCACCGCTCTACGAAACATTCAAGACATCGTAGATTCAGAAAAAGTCGTAAAGTTGTCACACTTTTTCTTTTTGCAACTTCACTCACTCACCAAAAGCTTTTGGCGCAATACAAAATTGCATGAAATTCACTGCAGACGGACTTTAATTGCTAACAATATATTCCATGTTAACGACTTGGATAATAAATGGCAGTCAGAAATCACTGATCCTTTTTTTTGCAAGAAGGCAGCTTAAATACAATTAAAACAAATATTGAGATGGAAAATTTCTTAAAATTTTGTAAACTTGAAATCTTGCCTTAAGAGGTAACGAGATATTGTAATATCTGAAAAATGTTTTTTTTGTATATTAGTATAACATGTCAGGAATATTTACTCCAGGTTTCAAGTGATTCGTAATGAAATTCCAAAAGCACCTTTAAAATTACTATAGCTATTGGTGGCCAGTAGGAACCGTCAACTATAACCGTTTTTTTTCTCAAAATTCAATTTTGGAAACCGGTAGTTAAGATTTCTCGAAAATTAATGCACCAATTTCACTGAAATTTTTCAAACTTAGTGCTTAAATGAAGGATTTTTAATTTTCTTGATTACAATTTATATTACAGTACAAAACTTGAAATAAAACACACCAAGAAATGTGTTTTAACTAAATTGGAGGGCCTATTTATTAACAGATTAAAATTACAGAGTAAAAAATTTGGATTTTTTGTAAAGCTCTTTTTTGCCGGTCGTTATCGGTAATAAATCGAGAAAATAGCGGTATTAGCTCTATATAAAAAACTGTTTTCCGCGTGTTTTCTGTACTTTGACCCATTTAGAATTCAAACGGCAGGTGATATCGACTTCCTGTCTTAGATGACCCCCTATAGGTCAGCATTCTTTAACTAACTAACTCATCTAAATTACCCCCCACCTCTTTTATCCCCTCCAAAAACATATTTTTTGACTTTTCTCAAAACTAACCTAAGCTTTTTCAATTATTTTCGGATATATTTTGTAGTTAGTCCAGTTGAACATTCATCCCTAGACTTCTTTTACCAGTTAACTCGCCATCTTAATTATTCAAGGTCAACAGGCCTATTTTTTACCTGATTTTGTCAAATAATTAATTAATATGTTAAAGAGTTTTTAAAATGCCCTATTTCTGAACAATTTTCAACTTCAAAATAGTTTATGGAGATTTATAGACAAATTTAAATCGATATTAATAATATTAGGGGAATATAGGCATGGTTCGTACACAGTGAACCTTCAAACGTTGCGAATTTTCTCTTTGGTTGCAAAGGGCTAGGTCGTCATTTCTTAGCCATAAAGTAGGTAAATATGAACCTCATGAAAAGAGATGAGAAATAAGCTCTTCGCAAACCATGCCTACATTCCCTTATAATGATCCATAAAAGGCAGAGCTCTTTCTCGGGATTTCTAAATTTAAATTTTTTTTTCGGAAATCCCTCGTTCAAATACGGAACTAACTAATATTCTAATAGAAAATATTTCGGTTTTTGATTTCTATTGAACTTACTATAAGTAATTGTGACTATCAGCGAGAATAGTTTATTTTTCAAAAGATTTACCGAAAAACAGCTGAATTTTTAAGTATTTTTAATTAAATTTTTAGGAAATATTATTTAAATTTGTAACTTTACATGAAAAAGAGTTTGCATTAAAAACAATACGTTGTGTTAAAAAATGAGAAATCTTGTTTGCTTTTTAGTGTTCAAGACCCATAACACTTAATTAGATACTGAAATACTGTTCCTGGGTTATGGTTTTAAATTTAAAAGTTATAATTGAAGGGTATTTCTTTAAATTAAGATCTATGTATATAGATCTTGAACTTCAAAAGCCTTGGATAAGTTAAGTTCTTTTGGTTAACTAAAATTACGAAATAATATTTAAGATTTCTTTACGACCTCCCATTCGACCGTTACCAGGGTTGGAGACTAAATGGTTAGAGATATAGGCTTGAAACCTTCGAGGAATCCCCATAAATCGACTCTAGGCATTAAAATGATCTTCATTTTCCCTCAGCTCTTCCATTCCCCTCCAAAAGCATGTTTTTCGAAATTGTTCAATAAGGGCCTTGACATTCCTGAGGATTAGCTGAGAGACGGCTTAGCGTAATTATATTCGAAATAATGATTAGACTTCATTTCGATCATTTCCCACTAAGTCGTCTCTCGTCTTAAGTCGTAAGTGTGTCTAGGGCATAACTCATCGTGAGATTATTTCATTTTTGGATATTTTTTTAAGGTTGCGAAAGCGGACATTTCGTTCACTTACGAAAATATAATTGAAAAATTCCTAAGAATGATGTTTCAAAGTCAAAGGTTAAAAGAGCTCTAGAAGGCATATAATATCAACCGAATGGGGTCAAGTTTGGGCCCGTTAGAAAGGTCTTGGAAATTTTAATAAGTATGACGCGATTGCAATCGGTTTGGGACGCTTATAAACCGGTAATTAACTTTTTATTCGAAATTCAATAGTATTACATCTAACTATTTTAGGAGACTTTCAAAAATTGATTCAAATTGATTATTATGAGTCCGTAGACTCGAAAAGTAATTGTGGACAGAAAAATTCTGAATTTTTCAAATTTATGAACACTGCTATGTTTCCCATTAATTCTACTTCTAAAGTACTGATCTACCAGAGGTAAGTAATGTGAAAGTACTTTTGTTGTATATCATCTAACTCACGTCTAAGGCAAGTCTCCGGGAATTTCGAAGAATTGAGACGTTTTGGCTCCCTCCTCGACCCTTTTTTTTATTTTAATGCTAACATAACCTTGGTTTACAATAAAATCTTTATTCTTCCTGAAAAGTTTTCTTCCTGTCTGACAAATAAAGAATTACGAAATTTTGTAAGAGAGACATATATAACTCAACATCCAGCATCATTAATAATAATGATTTATGCTATGTAAAATGCAATTCCTTCTAAAAAATTTCGTTCCAACTTTTCTTATTAGAATATATGGCACGTCTGATGTAGTTTTGGGAAAGTTTTTGCTTGTCAAAGTCGAAGCAATTGAATTAATTTTACAATAACTTTTCACTAATTCAATACAATATAAGCATCAAAAGAATTATTTAAAAAAAGAGTTTGTTGTGCTTTATGATGTGTTACACAGAGTGTTCTAACTGCATTTGGCTTGTTGTATTTCACTTTCATTGTACCAAATAAAATTTTAGATGGTTATTAGTGAAATTTTATTAGCATTATATGCTTTTGAAGGATTATATTCATTACAATTTGCTGACTATAAGATGTCATTCAGACACTTGTAGAAGACTTAATAAATGTCGGGCTTATATTTTATTTCACAAATTCTAGAGAGAGAACAATATAATGTACGTACAGTACACTCCCTAAATTTTTTACCTTTTTATTATTTCGTTCTCGAACCATAAAAAGTCATTATCTTGTTATTTTAATATTGTTCTAATATCTCACTGTTTAAAATTTTTGACTTAATTTATAATCCAATATAAAACGATTATAAATGAGTGAATATTAAAAAGTAGAGAACTATTGCAAAATTCTTGAAGGTTTCACGACAATTCTCACTATTCCCAATAATTCATCGCCTTGCCATTTTCATTTAAATAAAGTGTAAATTAATTATTTTAACAGAGGCAATAAGTAATAACATGTGCAGTACATGTGCAATATCGCTAATTTGAAAAAAACAATAATTTTCTACAAATGCAATTATTCTGAAATCACAATGTGCCAAAAGAGGTCAAAATTAAATTTACAACTGATACTTAGTAATTTTGAAGAAAATCAAGAAAACTTTTCTCGGTTAAAAGTTCCATTTGTGTAGCAAAAACTTTTGCGTGAAAAATGCACAAAATTACAATAGTAACTTGGCAGAGCCATAAAAATTAAGAACACGAGAAAAATAAATGTAGAAATTTAATACAAAGTATTTGTGCACTCTGTAAAATTACTATGGGTTTGTTTTGATAAAAAAAAAATCATAGTGCTGAAAAGACAACTAATTAATTTAATTATGTTCAATCTCATGGTAATTTTTTTGGTTCATGTAATTTTTTTGGGAATATATTTACAGAGATGAAAATTGGCAATTTTGGCAGAATGCGCAGAAGCTACCAGTCAGACGAGAAAATTTTCAATACTTTTCCACCTTCCTTCCGTACAGATTCTCTCCTCACCCACACCGGAAATTGTCACAAGGGAAAATTTTGTGGATATTGAAGTATTCAGTAGTGATAAATATCCTTCAGATACAAGTTTTAATAGACTACAATCGTGCTATTTCAATATTTATAATTAATACAAAATATAAAAATAAATTTAGTAAAATCAGTAAATAAAAACCTATTGGTTTTATTAACAAACTTTAACATTTGGGACCAATATGGACCAATATGTGGATAAAATAGGCGAAGAGAAATATTGCTTGATTACTAAAACAGAATAGCAAAGCATCACAAATTCGTGGACTGCTCGAATTCGTGACTCAGATGGTCTACTCTAAATATTTTCGCATTATTTACCTCGATTTATAAGATTATTTAGCGGTTAAACTGATAAAAAAAAGCATCATATTCATGAGTTTTTTGGTTCACAACCATTTTGAACCGATTTACAAATTACGGAAAAGAGCACCGAGAAGAAGATCATTAACTGGTTAATAAAATCATTTAGAATCGTATCACACTTGTCAGGAACACTAATAAGACGTTTTCATCGAACCCAAAAAAAACTCTAATCAGTTGAGAAATACGGTCCCTACAGGCTTTTTATCTATTGATCTTGAGAAAGGTCATTTCTTTGATATTGGAAAACATGATATTGATCAGACAGGAAAGGATGAAGGGAAAACGAGGGTATTGTTGGTATTGTTAGTTAAACAAAAGTCGACTTATCAATAAGAAGCTCGTACTTTCGAAGTCATAAAATGTTCAAATACTATTTTTACAAAAAAATAAAAGAATTAGTAAGTTTTACCAATAAAAATATTATTCATGTCAAAGATTTCTTTACTTATTAAATGTGGTTAACCTATTTTATTACACAGATATTGGACCTTTTTAACCTTTTAAGGATGAGAGGGACAATAATTGGTCAGAAAAAAAACCTTCGCTGATTTCTTAGAGGAAAATATACCTTTAGAAGGCCGTAGGAAAACAAATTGTGACAACGGTGTTCCTATCGCACAGAAAGGGTTAACGACTAGATATTATTATTTTACTGACAAAATTTAATTTTTTTCTGAGCTAAACATGATTTCTACCATGGTATTCAATCAGAAAAAACAATAATTTTAGAATTTAAATAATAAAATCTATTTACAATTGTTTAAATTGTAATACTGCTCATATTTTTTCAGCATTATTTTTTAAATTAAAATGCTTTAGTGTAATTTTTTCTCATATGGGAAACTGGGGTAATACCACACAAGTTTGGAAAATGTACATTTGTCCAAAACTCAGAAAATTTTAGAATAATTTTGGGCACCTTATCTTTTACTTTTGAAAATAGTCTCTGTAAGGTAATCAACATTTTGAAAAATAAATTCAAAAATTGTTTTATTGTGAATTTTTTACTGGTCACGAACAAGTAATTTCAACTTTCAAAGAAACATTAACTAGGAAAAATAAAAAAAAAAACTTTAGAAAAATTAAAAAAAACACATAGAACGCATTTTTCAATTGCTTTTGACAACATTTGACCTCTTATTCACAGAAAGTAGCATTAAAGTTTAGATTCTAAACTAAGTTTGAAAATTATCCAATCAATCCTTGTAAGAAAATTATATGTACGATTTTGTACCAAGTCCTGCTTTCTAAATAATAATAATAGATCATTTAAGTTTTTTTTTTGGTAAATTTAACTCAGTTGTTTGACAGCAATTTTTTTTATACTTAAGAAAAATAATTTTTATTTATAAAATGAGACGATCAAACCGAAACGAGTCTATCGTCTTGACATTTGCCTATTAAAATAGCTCACTTTTAGGACACCCACAGGTAGCTCTACCTACATGAACGCATACAGGCCTTTCACTAGAATTCCACATTAAAAAATAAAAAAAAAAACATTAACATCATTCGGAATTGTTCCTATTCGAACTTACACCGGTATCCTCTATATGGCACTCTCTTTGAAAGTTAAAAGTAGAAGCACCCTCTCGCAATTTAACGAGGCAGTTTATGCTTCAAAAAAGGATTGAGTTTTAGCAAACAAAATTTTATAAATTGAAAAATTAATGAGAAATTCTTGCGGAGGTGTTTTTAAGCACCTTCCAACCCAAGTTTTGTACTCATCTGGGAAAATTGCAAATTTGATTTATACGTTTGTTTTTCTCTTGACTTCTTAGTCTCTCGACCCATTTTGCTTCTCTCATTGTTACGTCTCTTTATGGGCTTTTCTTTGGAATTTTCCCATGCCTAGAACTGAAGGAAATTACAGTGTGGCAGTGGAATTGTTGCCGATAAACAATAAAATTGTGGCTAAATCTGCCTCTTTAGCCGATTGCATGTCTCTCTAAAAATCATTCCTCTCTCACTCACACATCCAGAATCATCTTTTTCCATGCCTTTTGAATGTCATCGTGTCATGGGGTTGAGCTTCAATCGCAACTTTATCTGTCTTTTTTTTTCTTCCATTTTTCCTTACATTCAAACTTCATCCATACTTATCAATAATTTAATTGTGAGACTCTCCCGTTTTTTTCCTCATACTTCTTCTTCTTCACTCAATAACAACGCGTTTTCCTTTTCCATTTGGACTCTTGTGTTTTAGCCAAGTTAAAATCCATATCAGAGACCAAAATTGATTTTGTCCCCATGAACAAGCATGTGAGTTTTGAGGCATAGACTTCGGTCACATGAGGGATTAGTAAGAGGTTTCAAAGCTCAATTGTGAGGCTTTCAGTGAAGAATGATAGAGTATATTTGACGCAGAATGAATGAGGCTTTGCAGCTTCAAATTCCACGGAGCTTTGAAATAGCTTTAAAATGATTTGTAAATGGTTGTACTTATTGTCGAAAATTTAGTGAGAATTCCGAACCCCATTTAAAAATGTTCAAAATACATTTAAAGTCCGGAAAGAACTTTAAAAATAGAACGATTTGAAAATCTCTACTTGCTCAATATCTAAACCCAAAGTTATTGTTCAAATTTAATTAAAACCGTCCAATAATATTATATTAAACACGAAAACACTTCGTCGCGGGCCTATGATATCCAAGTTAGCAGAACATGCCTATCGATCCTCTGCCACTTCAGGAATATGATCGCGGTCAATCCAAAAAAGTCAAGCAAGATTCGGAATTTGATCCAGACACTTTGTCCTAGGTCTTTCCGAGGTCGAGGCCCTTGGGTTGCATAGTTTTTCTGGGGAATTTTTCTTCATTCATGCGTACCATACCATAACCATACCATCGAAGTTGTGATCTCTCAACTCGAAGAAGCAACTCCTCGACTCTTAACTCCTCACGAATGGCTACGTTCTTCACTCGATCTCGATCCCCTTAACCACCCGAAGGTACTTCATCTTGGCAGCTTGTACTCGCGATCTTACTTATTCGGTCATTACCCAAATATAATTACCATAGGTGCCATGAACACAACTTTGAAAACCGATAATTAACCGAACGACCAAGGTCGGCCTTTTCCACCACGCTTCTGCGAAGCTTTCTCATTACTGCACGAGAAACCAATAACACGAAAACCCAATAACAAGAAAATTTAAACACTCGATATACCCAAACTACATCTTCAGAGAAAGATTGAAGTCTGATATCTGTGTACTGTGGAACCTAAAAAGGGATTCTCTGGGAATCACCAGATCTTCAGATTACGGTAAAGTGGATAATAATGTCAGTAATTATACAAGTTATTTGACGGCAAAATGGCTCGGAAGTTCCTCGTCGACATCTCATAAACGAGTTAAAAACTGTCCTCAAAGAATAAAGATTTTGCTTCATAATAATAATATATAATAATAATGCAGGAACAACATTCCATGAAGGAACAAGGCCTTCCCGCAAGGGGATTTCTAGACATGCATTATTATTTTTTTCTTGTACGGGATGAGGTTGTCAGTCCTATGCCCGTGGAATCAAGTGCAGTGAAGCTCACTGGACTTTGCTTCATAAGAGCAATTTATAAAGCCTACATCAGTTGAAGTATCATAGGGATATCATAGGGATCTTTAGCGACCCCCTAAAGATATACATGGTTTGGTGTTGCCCTGATGGAATTGCCATATTTTCCATTCCTATTTTCCAATTCGGGTTCCTGCTGCATATTGATACTGCAAATGATGTAGGCTTTATATATGGGTCCCGATCAAAATCCCGAAAGCCAAAATCCCGAATAGGCCAAAATCCCGAAAGCCAAATTCCCAAATTCTTTAAAGTGTCATAGATACCCCACAATTGCACCTGCGCTTTCTGGAGTTAAAAGGAAATCTTCTGTGTCTTGGAAAATTATTCTAAACATTTTCCCCCATATAATTTCATCCCTTTCAGGATTTTGAACATTCGGGATTTTGGCTTTCAGGATTTTGGCCTTTTCGGGACTTTTGCGTTCGGGATTTTGGCTTTCGGGACTTTTGCTTTCGGGATTTTAGCTGCCACCGATCTTTAGGAACCCCTCTGGATCTGGTAAACACCGTAAAAAACGTAAAAATTACGTTTCTCTTATGTCATGTTAAGATTAGATCTGGTCTTCGCTGGGTAATGCCTACTCATTTTAAAAATTCAAATTTGCATTGATTGAACACAGCACCGTTGGCCTAGTAGTAACCGTAGTTCGTTGTATACTCTTAAAAACCAATAAACAAATCTATTAGAACTTTGCTTAAAAATTCTTCTATCAGTTATATTGACTGATTAAACTTTATGACAGCACGGTGATAATGTCCGACAAGGAAAAGCACGCAAATTTCACAAGTATGATGAAATTTTCAAGTCAAAATTTCACGTTAGAGAATAATGACTTTCATGCGTGAGATGCTTTCTTGTATCTAATCACGTATCATGGCGCAAGGTGTACGATAAAATGGCATAGAATCTGAGGCACAATATTCTCATCTCGTCCGTTTGCGACACAATGCGACAGAAATGATAGCAAGAGTCAGCTTATCAGTGAGTAAGATAGTGGTCTAAATGTCGTGTCGGACAGTAAATCTCCTCGCAGAGTTAATAAATTCCCAAGTACTTCTTGGCGAGTAATTGAGAATGTCAGCAAACACATGTAGGATGTGTCAACGTCTTCGTCGATGGCACTGATAAGGAAAAGGGGGGCTGTGAGTGTGTGTATCTATCTTCTCGGTCAATTCTTCAATTAAATTTTTCCAGCAACAAGACTCCAAGAGCAACCGAAACTCCCAATAACAGAGCCATAAGTCATATGATTAAGTATAGTTTTGTCCGTTTCTCCGGTATTTGTTTGCTCCATTTGAAACGCGAAATTGTCGTCAGTGCGCAAGAGTTGTAGACAAGTATAAAACAAATGCCTTCAAGCACTCACATTGTACTTCATGCCACTTCAACAATTTTTAATTTAGACAATTCATTTAATTGTCCATCAACACAGCTTCTTCTATTGCCTTTTCCCCCTTCTGGTACACCTCAGCAATTACATTAAGAAGCGAGCTGGATTTTGGATCTCTTTTTTTTCGTCCTGCCCTACATTTCATGCTGAGACTTTTCCCAAATTAATTCGCCACGGGAATCTAATTGAGCTTTTTGTTGAAAAGTGCTTTTCATCCAAGGACCTGCATCAATTTCACCTGAATGCTCACCAGAATAGAATTTAAGATACAAATTTCGCAAAGTAAAATTTTATTCCATTTTTACTCATCTCATCATGGCACCGGAATAGATCACTTGAAAATTCTCTCGTAGAATATTCATTGCAATTTGCATCAATTCCTCTGACACTTTACACAACTTTTCCATACATTTTCCTAAACCCCCTATCCAACGTTCATCCCGTTGAATATTTTAAGACGAATGGCGCAAGGCATAATCTCAAAATTGATGAATTTGTCGTGTTGATGATAAAAAAAAAACCCCGGACGAAATCATTCACTCTTGGGTCTGAAATTGATGAGATTCTGCTACGAATAACTTTTAGTATAAAATTTCGCTTTTTTCTCGTTTGTCTCTTTTTTTGCTGCGGGTTTTGTTGCGTCTTTTTTTTGCTCTCTTGCAGTGCTAATCCATCCACACATGGACTTAAATTCACTTTCATGTGACCAATACGAGTGTAAAGAAGGCCTCATTTTTACCCATGAAACATAACTTAGTGTAGTTGTATTAAATAAATGAGTAGCTATAAAAATTAAGAGGTTGACAAGTAACAATTTATGAAATTGTAAGCAAAGTTTCGGGATAATAGGGCTTAAACTTTAATCCACATATAATTAAATATTTTATTCTATTTAATAGGGTCGAAGGAACACCTATCGGCACTTTAAGAGATTGTATCGAAATCTATTGGCACCCTATTTTGTATCATTTCGGAATTGAAATTTGAATCTATATCTTTTTATAAAAAGGAATATTGAAAAAATTTCATAGCACTTGCATTTTTTAGAAACATTAGATAAATATCAATATTGTGACGAAATTGCCAAAAGATGTTCCCTGCCGAACAGATGTTCCTTCGACCCGTTGTTTTCTCTATTTCTATCCCGCTGGATTCTCCGATTGGCTACAGCTTTGAATGTCGACAAACTTTCGCCAATAAGTACACATGATAGAACTAAAATATTTTATTCGCTAAAATAATGTAATTAAAATTCCTTTTTTTTAAATCATTTCAATCCTGTCAACTGAAAAATACATTTAAATAATCTATACTTTTAAATAAAAAAATAGCCCAAAAATTTAAATAATTTTTCTAACAATACCAATGACTAATAATTTTCATTCTAATGAAAAAATGTTATGTTTGAGTATCGTAGTTTTTTCCAAACGGTTTTGCTTAAAAAAATTGAAAGTACAAAAAATAATTAAAATAAATTTTTAATATGAGAATTTAAAAATTCGTAATTATTGAGCTTAAAAATTTACCAATAGCAAATGGCTGGAGACTTTCAAAAAATGTCCTAGATTCTTTCAACATTCTACTTTACAATTACGTACAAACATAAAAAAGCAACTTTAGATTACCAGAAAAAATTATTTTCTTTATGGGACACCGGTGATACAATCGTCCTTAAAACGGTTATAAACGGTAAAAGGGTTAAACTTTATCTTTCACAGTTTTTGGTTTAAAATCTGTTTGAACTCCAGTTTCAAAAAAAGGGGACTGTTAGTAATTAGGGAAAAAGAGTTTGTAACTATTTTTCAATTTTCCTTAGTCTAATTCAATTATATTAATACAATTTGGTTTGTGTATCTACCAAAAACGAGAAATATCGGAAATGAACAACAGGTGTTGAAAACTATATATAATAAAAAAGTTGCTATTTTGACAATGGAATAGTACTTAAATAGATTAATTTTATTCATGATTTGCAAAGGAGCTGCTTTCTTAAAAGGGAACTTGGTATATTTGTACTAAAAAACATTGCAGATGGATTATTCCGTAATTTGTTTATTAAATATTTGTGAAGGGGGATTTTTTTAAGATACAACTCCTCAAATAGGACGTGGTAAATTTAAAAAAGGTATATATGAATTTAGTTATAATATTCATAATATTATATTTAACAAATATCCCAAACCATGTACTAAAAATTTAGAACAGAAATGTGTTAATGAGGCTATTTACACTGCCGCATTAGATTGGGATTGAACTGTTCCAAAACTGGATTTAGGATAATTAAGTCTTAATCTAAGGCCGCAATCTAAACGATTTCATTGAGGTCATTTAGACTGTCGTATTAGATTCTGACTGAATTGTCCCAAAACCCAATTTTGGGACAATTTAATCTCAATCCAATGCGGCGATGTAAATGGCCTCAATGAAACTTGAAAAAGTAATTGGTAATTTCTGTATGATCTAATAGAAAATCCCTAAGTGATAGACCAAAATTCGTACTAAATCTAAATATTTACAAAGGCAATTTAAAAAATTGTGATGTAGAATTTTATAATTTTTCTAAAATTTTTGTTTTTTGCGATCCTAAAAAATAATTTCATTATTTATTTTTTCTGACAAAAAAAGTAGTTTAGTGGCCATAAAATTACATTTAATTATTACTTAACCTGTACTAAAACATTAGACCAACATTTTTTACGGTTTATCTTGTTCTAAAAAGAGCAACAGCCTTCTAAACTGATTTAAAACTTTATCTGACACGTTTCATATCTAATCGTAATTTAATTTCCATTATCATGATTATTTAGTACATGTATGTTTATAGCAACCCCTAACATGTTCCGTTTTTTTTAATATTTTTATGTGTTAACGCCTTTATATATTTCCTGTAATAAAATAAAGTGAACACCTACTTTTTTAGTTATTGGCCCGTGCCAGTTGAAAAGTGCTTTTTTTCAAGCGCTCTGGCTGAGTGTGTGCCATTGGAATTTACACACAAGCTTGGTGTTTTAATCAAAATTATCACATCACATGTCTTCAGGTCTCTGAATGTGTCGCAGACTGAATAAATTATGGAATTTTTTGCCGGCAACCGCTCACGGAAAAATTTCTCTCTTTTTCTTCACAAAAATGTTTTTTGGGGATGTATAAAAATTTAAGCTGAAAACTCACCATTTATTCCACTAATTAGAGGATAGTTGCTGTCCCGGCCGATGAGTGTCTTTAATCCACTTTCAATGAGAGTTGGGGATGATCGCTCCCTGTCACTCATTATTCTTCACCTTTTTTTTTTACCGATGCCGAGGGCGCCACACAAATTTTCACAACCACTTGGGGGTAGGGCCCTTCACAACACTCACTTGGGCCAATTTGCCGGAGGGCACTTCGTGGAAGCTTTAGCTTTTGGGAAAAATTTGATGGCTAAAGCTTGAGCACACTTTGGGGTTGGTTCACTTGGGGTTCTGTGGGTGGTGGATTTACTGAGGGAATTTTCCACGGAAATCCCAGTGGATGTGTCTCACGGTGGGTGGTGTGGGTGGAAGAAAACCTATCAACCCCCGTTTGCTGCTTTCAATGGTTTTCCCGCAAGCTCTTTTTTTTGGGGCAAAAAAAAGCTTACACTCACTTTTCGCGCTTTTTCAACACACACACACACGCACTCCAGAGGGTCGGAAAAAGCTCCTGGGGGGCACTCCGTCACTCTTCACCCGTGTCCCGGACACTTTTTACACTGAATCGACTAAATCGATTTTCGCGCCGAGCAACTCTGCAGA
Source organism: Phlebotomus papatasi (assembly GCF_024763615.1). Lineage (NCBI taxonomy): Eukaryota > Metazoa > Arthropoda > Insecta > Diptera > Psychodidae > Phlebotomus > Phlebotomus papatasi. Next base: position 59,054,255 of record NC_077223.1, read on the forward strand.
CCATCGATTTCACACTGAGCCCAAGAGAACCGCAGAAAAGCGGGGCGTCTCTCGCCTCTGGCCAATTTTTCTTTTTTTTTTATTATTTTGCCTAGCACCGAGGGGGTTGGATTGAGGGGGCCTCGTAGCAAAGTGGTGCCCACAGTGCCTCTCAAAAATTCGATGCCTCAAGTGTTGGCCCAAAAGGTTGCAACTGTGTCGTTGATTTTTTGGGTGGGCACTCGACGGATGCGCGTGATTCGCTTATTGAATTTTTCCCCAACACCACTCTGATCAGGCCCCAAAAGACACAAGCTTCTCCTTAACTTTGAGGGGGATGACCAAAGAGTCTCTCTCTCACTCTCTCAAGCCTTCAGTAGCTCTCTCACACTAAACTCCCAACTTTTCCGCGCACACACCACCACGAGGGGAATTTTTCTTCCCAATTTTTTTTTCAGGAAAAAAACACACACTCACACTTTTCGATATCTACTTCCCGGAAAAGCTCAGGATATGTATCAAAAGCTCTGTGGGGGGATGATAAACGTACTGACCGATTTTTCAAATGATGAAGAACTTTTGGGGGATTTTCCGAACGCGCGACCCGTTCGACAACTTGGAGGAACACCTCTCTTCCAATACTCTCGGCTGAGTTGTTGATCAAAAAATAACACCGAGTCGAGATGGGAGCTGGTGTTGAGTGGCATAGAGTCACATACACATTCTACTGCTGATAACACCCAGAAAAATAGAATTGTGAATTGTACAACATGGTACTGGGAAAACATTAAAAATTATATACAACGTTTTAACAATTGAAAATTAGTAACTTTTCAGCATGTTTAGTTGATTTAACAATCTTTTTTCTTTATTAATATTCAAAACGTGAAATTAAAGTATTCTATTAATTAATTAATTAGCAATTAATTGGCTTAAAAAAATGGATAAAATGTTTAGGCTAATCAAACGTTTTATTGGTTTTATTGACTTGAAGCATTTTGGCGCCATTAGGGTTTCTAAAAGCAACTAGGCTTTAAAATAATGTACTTTACCATAGATAAAACTATTTTGTGGAAATAATGAAATAATTGTAAGGTCTCGCTTCTTTTATGAGTAATCGAAAAAAATCTTACAACAATGTAGCTCTACTGCTTAACTCTTTCGCGTCCATAGGGTCATATATGACCCGGGGAAAAAAGTTTCTTTTTGGCTTATTTACATTAATTGAAATCTAACTGGAGTCTTGAGAAAATGAGCCAAGAATCTTACATCCTTCTATTATGATGTCGTGCACGAACAGATAGATTTCAATTAATGTAAATACCCAAAAAAAACTTTTTTCCCCGAGTCATGACATTACCCTATGGACGCGAAAGAGTTAAAATAGCCCCACCTCCCCCTGTAGCAATTCATATTCTTGAGCTTTTATTACTATTTTCTTTTCTTTGGATTGTAAATTTTTATTTGTAAATATCCAAAAACTCTGCTATACTAGTGATATCAAAGTTTATTACCAGACGGGAACTAGTTAAACATTTTTAAGATCTTGTGTAAATGTAAAACAAACTTTTAAAGAAAATAAAAAAAAAAGTTTACTGTAAAATAAAAGAAAAACAAAAATTTCATGGCATTTACAATTGAATTCATGACCGATTCAGTATGATTGAAAAGGTTCAAACTTCCCATAAAGGTCGAGGCATTTACCTCTTTGTTGATTTAGAAAAAGAAAGCATTTAAGGCCTAAAAAAGAAAAGTAGTTAAAATTGTGGAACTTTCAAAAATATTTAACAGAAGAGTTTATTACTACGATGAAATCCCTTCGAAAGCGCTTAGGGGAAAATCCAAAAATATAGGGTAAGTGTGCCAAATTCCGGCCAGCTTGCAATTTCGGCCACCTTTTTTGTTCCTCGAATTTCCATGAACTTTTAGATTTTACGTACTCTTGAGATTGTACAATGCAAAAAAAATAACAAAAAATGTCGCTTCGATGAGCAAGATGATCTGAAAAGGACATTGAAAGAATTCCAAAAGGGCAAGGAACTATGAGAATGAAGGTGGCCGAAATAGGCCACCAATGCTATGTCTACATTTTTATTCATTTTAAATTGTATTTAGAATGATTTTAGAGAAAATAAAGATGATAAACTGTCTGCAATGTTCCAAGCAATACTCCTTATAAAAGAGTAACAAAAATATTCAATTTTTCTTAAAAATATTACATTTAAAGCTTGAGATTTTGGCGCTTGCATGCAACTATGCCGAAATTTGGCACACTTACCCTATATTTTGATATTAAAATTTAAAAAAAAATTGTAAATCTCTTTGATATTATTTGATAATTCATAGCTTCTAAATTTCGTTTTTACAAACCTCATTTTTTCTGAAAAATTGTAGTCCATTCAAATTATAGGCATTAAACTTTTTCGTAATAATGAAATAAGTCGGATGATCAAGATTAATTATCTAAGTACAAAAAACAACAAAATTGATTTGTCTAGACTACATACACAAAAACATCAAGAAATCTAAATCAATAAATCTTAAAATTATCCATAGCGATTTGTGATACCGAATTTTAATTCATTTCACTTAATTCAGATTCTACTAAAATAGATTTTTAGTTTTAAATGCACTAAAATTGTAATTTGTTTAATGTTAAAATAATAATAAATAATGCTGGTATCGCATGTATATTATTTTAAAAATATGAATTCAATTTTTTTCTCAATGTCAAGAACAATGGAAGTAAGGGGAGTAAGACTAAAAGGGACAGATAATCCTAACCGGCTTATGTAGGTGAGATTCTTAACGTGAGCTAACTCGGAGTGCATGCAAATTCGATTTGATGCTGAAGTAGGGAGACGCCATTCAGTTATCTTGAATCAAATTCGTGAAATTATACAAATTTTGTATTTAAACCAAAATATCAAGGATTTGGATGAACTGGCACAAAAGTAATATATGGGTGAAATGTAGACCAGAATGTTCTCTATAATTTTTCCATAGAACATGATCTCATCGATTACTCAGAAGCCAAGATAATCGAGGTTTTTTGTTTCTTAACTCGTTTTTTCATCCATCAGAGTGCCCCAAGTAGTCATTTGTTGAACTTCAACTATATCAAAGAATTGTTGTATTCTGTGGGACTTTCCATTTAAAACCCTATTTTAAGTGTCTTGGTGGAGTAGAGGCAGTCAAATTGGCATCTGAGCGATTTCAAAGCGTTATTATGGGAAAAATCAATTTTTTCACACTTAAACGGCAAAATCGGAGTGATAGCGTAGTTTGACCGGAAAATGATGTATGGACGAAATGTAGAGACAAATGTCCTCTACAATTATGTCGAAGTAATCATCAAAATCGGTTTAGCGACAGTCGAGATAATTGAGGTTATGTGATATTGAAATTGGTTTTTCGACTGTGGCGCCCCTGGTGTTGGTCCCACGAAGTTCAAATATTCTAGAAAGTTGTAGCATTTGGTGAGATCTTTCGTTTAAGCCCCTATTCATCAAAATCGGTCACATAGAACCGGAGATATGATTTTTTGAATTTTGTGAACTTTGACCCCTCATATCTCCGGTTCTATTGAAACCACAGCGCACATACGCACCATTTTGGAAACGTCCTAGACTGGACTACAACATACTAAAATTTCATTAACTTGCACAATGCCGTTTTTGAGAAAAGTGACTTTGAATTTCGATGAATTTTGACGCTATCACAGCGCCACCTGTAGTGACTTTTTGAACTTCCATCTGAAAGTGCTCATCGAGACGAAACCAAAAAGGTAAAATTTATGTCGATATGTTAATTAGAACCGGAGATAGAGGCCGGTCAATGTTCGAACTTTGACCCCTTATAGCTCGGGTCAGGGGTTTTAGATCGACTTAAGGTTTTTTTTTGTTTGATAGGTATAATCAACGGCTACAACATACTAAAATTTCAGCCCGATTGCATAAGGAATTTTTGAGTTATTTAACTTTTAAGATTTAAAAATTTTCTTTTTAATAATAGCGCCCCTAGCGGTGGTTTTATGAACTTGCGATGTTAGAAGAGGAAGTGGCATTTCACGAGAGCTTTCCAAAAAGCCCTCATTTTTTTAAATTCTGACAATTAGAACCGGAGTTATGGCCATTTTAAGAAAATTTTTTTGGACCCTTATAGTTCGGGTCAGGGGGGTCGAGGGACCTTAAGTTTGGTATTGATGGAAAGCTCTAAGGCCCAGCTATAACATACTAAAATTTGAGCCCGCTCGATGCCATAGGGCCGGAGCTATTGAGAAAACAAAAAAAGGGGGGTCTTCAAAATGGCGGAAGGAGGGGTGGGGGATGGGGGGTCAATGCACCATGTTGCAATTTTTATACGATATTTAACCTTTGCCGAAAACCGCAAGTCGATATCTTTTTTAGTTTAGGAGCTATTAAGCTCCAAAGAGCGGCCGGACGGCCGGCCGGGAACGTAACTTAGCCCCCCATATATTCGTGATCAGGAAGTGGCGAAACACATTTTGGCCAAGTTTGAGCGCGATCGGAGGACATGAAATTTTGTTAGGATTATAGTAGGTGAGATTGTTAAGAATCTCACCTAATACAATATAGCTCACTGAAATTAGAATACGTTTTATGCTAGTACATTTTGGTAACTAATAAGGAGTACCAGATTGGAATCCAATACACTTAAATTATTATTACTGACCAAACTCATTTTTTACTGACCGAATTTGATTTTTTACCGATCAATTATAATTTCTTTACAGTTTCTGATATTCTACTGGCCAAATTTTATTTTTCACAGATCAAATTTGCTTTTAGTGCCTCCGGAACACATCTTAAATCCTGAATCTTTGCTTATGAAAATGAACAAATGAATTTTGATTTCATGAAATTTTCTTGACCTAAATAAAATATGTATCGGACCCGATTAAATTCAAGATCTTTTGATCATTTTGAAATTATTTCTGACCAATTTGAATCTATAATGGCTTCAGCACATTTTTAGATCAGACACATTTCAAGAAATCAAAATTCACATCCCTTTCTTTCTCAATCCTTTTTTATATGTCTCTCCCACTCTTTCGCACTTTTCTTCTTCTTTTAAACATCACACTAAATTCAATTTAGTTTAATATAATTTGAGGTCTGATAAACTGGGATAGACATATTCAAATTGTTTGAGAAAGAAAGGGATGTAAATTTCGATTTCATGAAATTTTTCTGATCTAAAAGATGTGTTGTAACCATAATGGCTCCGGCACACCTTTTAGATCAGGATAATTTCATAAAGTCGAAATTCGCATTCCTTTCTTTCTCACTTGTTTTGCATTTATGACTGTATCATTCTCTCGCACTCTCCCAAACGGCAATTTTGAGGAAGATTACTGTTGGATGTACGCATTCTGGATCCAAAAATGGGTCCCGTGACGGTCGTCAAAGCGTCGAATGACGGAAAGTGGGGAATAATATGACGGTTATTACGAAAGTCACTGGGCGTCGTAATAACTCTGTGATTACTCGCCCGCGACTAAAATATGACGCGCCAAAATGGGCTCCTCCAGTGACTTCCAGTGTCCCTATAAATAATATTCCCCTCGCTGGGTATGTCTGAGGGGAAATTTCACTTGTCAAATGGCAAATAGAATTACGCAGTGCTGTGAATTCGCAAAGTAGTTGGCAATTTCGCGTGTTTTCTCAATAATATTATAGTGTAACATTAGGAGGAAAAGCTCCTCCAGTAGAGAAATGTGTTGTGATTTAGAAAAAGACAGTGCCGACAAAAATTATGCAAAAATTAGGCAGTGTTTTGGTTGATAAATACCCGGACAATTTTTATGGAAAATTAAATTTCGTTATTCAGACGTTTGCTCCTGTCTCAGGAGTATTGTGTGATAAAAATCTTGTGTCTAAAAGTCCTATTTAGTGAATATATTAAAAGATTTTTGTGTGTTGTTGTCATCCAGCTGGAACATTTTCGACATGTCGGACGGCTCACTCAGCAATAGTCGAATGAGAAAAATATTCGCAAATGCGAGTACTGAAATTGGAAAAAATTGACCAAAATTCCGTAAAAAGTAGCAAAAAGCAAGAAAATATGTGAAGAATCAATGAGAAAACAGTGTCTAAGGTGATAGTATAGTGGAAAATTGTGCAGTGCATTTGACTTTTTCATTGAGAGTACGTACGTCGATTTCGTACATATGCGGTAGAGAAGGATGGCAAGTGCACGGTTTTTGGTGCGTCATTTTTTCGTACGGAAAAGGACCGTCCCTTGGAGTCGCTTTTATTACTTCATGTTAGAGTAAATTTTAAGCCCGTAAAATAACTAATGTATTACTAACTCAATTTTGAGTAATATTCTGACTAAAATTCGACGCGAATACGTCTAATTTTTAAGATTCCAATTAGGAGTAATTTTTTGATCATTTCTTGTACAACAAAACCCAGTCATTTTTGAGTCGGAGTAATTGTTTGCCCATTGGGCTTCTTCTTCTCTTAAGCTTCTCTTAAGCTTATTCAATTTAGCTCAATCGAATTTGTTATGAGAAAGAATGAGATAGTCATATGCAAAACATGTGAGAAAGAAAGGGTTTCGAATTTCGACTTCATGAAATTTTCCTGAGCTAAAAGGTGTGCCGAAGCCATAACTGACTAAATTTAAAATGTTACTAACCATATATCCTATTTTATCGATGAACCCATTTGTCACTGACCAAAATTTTATTTTTTATGTCTCCGGCGCACATTTTATATCGGTAAAATTTTCTCGTTCCTTTCATTTTCACAAGATTTGCATAAGTCTATCCCACTCTTTCGGATTCAAAATTGGATTGAGCTAAATTTAATTTAGTGTGATATTCAAAAGAACAAAAAGAGTGCGAAAGAGTGGGATAAACATATACAAAACTTTTGAGAACGAAAGGGTTGTGAATTTTTACTTTATGACATTTTCCTGATCTAAAAGGTGTGCCGGAGCCATTATTAACCAAATTCAATTTTGTCATTGGGAATTTTTACCAAAAGGAGTACATTTAACCATTGAAAACAGTAAAGAACAAATTGAGAAAAAATTCAAGGGAAAAAAATATAACTGCACTATTTTAATTTTTCTCACATTCTAATAATCATGGAAAGGTAATCATTGATTTATTTAATCTACATAATAGTAGAGATAAATAAACATTAATAAAATCATACTTTTCACTGTTAGCAAAAAAAATCAATATATATATCACTACTTTAAATTACTAACTGTGTATACTGTTAATATTTTTGCCAATGTTTGTCCAATTAGATAGGGGGAAGTGGGGCTATATTGAGCCGTGGGGCTAAATTGATATACAATTTTTTCGCATATTTCTAAAGGCAGCTGATCTTTATAATTGTTTTATTTGGATTCACAATTGTTTTGTCTATCTAAATTATATTACGTTAAGGCAAAGTTTCCTTTAGAAATATGAGAAAAAATCGAATATCAATGTAACCCCACAGCTCAATATAGCCCCACTTCCCCCTATAAAACTTTCGTTATCTTACAGACAACATAAAATTGTTAAATCAACTATGCGTATTCAACTGAGTGTAGTAGCTCCCGAGAAGCACACACAGCTTTAGAGCAAATACCAAGTACAGCGGCTAATGAAAATTGACGCACGAGGAAAAACTCAGATGGGAAAGGGTGTCCACATTCACTGAAATATCAGGCTCCTAAAGGGATTCAGCAGAGTGCCAGAGAAGAAGACAAGAAGGAGCACCCGGACTTCCAGAAGAACGGTCACGAGGTGTTAGAAAATTGCGGATACAGACACACACCGATTGGCGCTTTAGAACAAACTCACTGCACACATTTGGAAGTTGGGATCACATGAAAAACCGTCTCCGGACGAGACCTGGCCGATTGGGGCCGATTCTAATGGTGACCAACACATTCATATGGAGCCCCTCAAAAAAGCCCCACATCGACATAAATCGCGCACTGATGTCTCAAATGCTCTCTGACATCGAGAATCACACGCGCCATTCGCGAAGAGGTGATTCTCTCAGAGCACAGAGTTGATTACATTCTACTGCTGCAAATGTTCTAGATCGAGATCAAAATGGGAAAAATACTGAAAATTACAAAAGGCTAAAGGTGAACTGAGAGATCCTATCCCGCCATCGATAATCTCTCTCCGGGGCAAGAGATTAGATAGTGATTGAAGCGGATTTATGCTCAAAATTGATAAGACTTGACACATAAAAGATTGGGGATTTGGTGTTTGATGTAAACAAATCACCCTCTTGCCCACATCATTGACGCGCGATCAGTGATTTCAGTTTTTTCTTGTTAACAGTGATTGGGAATTGATTGGACAAGCGAGAAAACATTTATGTGAGAAGCCATGAGATTTAATCGGGTGGCCTAATGCTCCAATTCGAGAGTTTTACTATATCGTAAATTTTTCAATTGAAGAGGAATTCAAAACTTCGTCACAACATTTGAGAAATAATATTATAATTCAAGCTCTATCTAATGCATTGCCAAAGCAATTCACATTTACTTTATTTTTAATCCTTGCATTAGCCTAATTAGAATCGGTGCACCAAAATAAGCTCCGCCCATGAAGATTTTTGGGCCATGCCCCTTTCCTCGAAATTGGTATCTATTAATCTATTTTACGTATTTCTTACACATGACAATTGAAACACACATTCTTACCTCTATAAAAAAAATCAAACATTATTGTCTCAAATTTTAACAGATACTTATCAAAAGACCTATAAAAAAGCACGTGACCGTGACTATTGAATATATCTCCTGCACCGGAATTCTGTAACGGTATGACAATGTCATATGACAAATTTTCGCAGTTAACTCGAGAATAGGACAACATTAAAGTCCAGTGAGCATCATATTGCTATTCTAATGAGGTCTATGAGATTTTTAGTAACTGATAAAAATCTGATTTTCATTAATTTTTCCGAATTTATCACATAAAGTTTTTTAAATTTGACATATGACATTGTCATTTCATTACAGAATTCCCCTGCGGGCTTCAGACCTACGACTTAGCCATATGAGTTAAGAGTTCTAATTTCTTATTAGTCATATTTTTTTGAAAAAAATTACTTAGAATTAGGATTATTAGAGGCAAATAAATCAATTTGTTTTTTAAATGAATTTTGAAAAAAAAAACAGTAAAATAATTTTGCTTGTTATATTTACAAAATTCCCAATTCTATTTTGAATAAGAAGCAATTTATCGATTTGAAAATAATTGAACATAAAAAAACTTTCTAGAGAGCTCAAGATCTTCTTAAAACAAATCCAAACAAACATGAAATACACTTTTATAAATCTTTTAACTTTTTACCTTAACACTTTAAGCTTTTGAGAATCAATGGGATCAAATGCTTAACAAAGAATATTTTTGTCTATTTAATGTTATGTTTTTTTTCTCTAAGATTCAGAAATAATTCTATTATTGTTAGAGTCATCAAGAAGAATTCAAGGCACGTCATGTACGATTAAAATGTTCTCCTAAAGCAAACTCTAAAATCATTTCCAAGAATAAAATAGAAAATAGAAAACCATTTAAGTAAAAATGGAAATTTACGTATAAGCCCGAACAGTGACTAGGCCAGTTGAAGAATTCTGTAACACTCTGGCAATGCCAAATAACAAATTGCGTTTGAATGTGAGAAAATCTTTTTCGAAAATGTTATTCTGTAACCGTGGAATTGTCAGAAGTTAACATATTTGAGATTGTGGCGATTCAAATGACAATAATTCTTTTAAAACAATCGGTCAATACTCATTCTCTCAAAAATCCCAAAACCAAGATATTCCCGAAATTTCGAAAGTTTAAGATCTCGAAAATCCCAGGATCTGGAAAATCCAAATATTTCAAAAATTTCGATATCTTGAAAATACCAAGATTCCAAAATTGCGAGAAACCGAAATTCTCTAAATCCCGTTGATCTTGAAACTCCGAAAATCCAGGGTTACCATATGGTTTTTGGCGTCCAGATGCCACACTCTCAATTTTAGGGTCACGGGGATCTGAACATCCCAGATTTTTGGGGTTCCAGGATTACGAAGTTCAGATAAGTGAAATATTGAAATACTGGGATTTTAAAGTTTAAAAAATCCCAGTATAGTGAAAACCAAAAAATTCAGGGTATTCAGTGAAATACTCTGAATTTTAAAAATCTTTTATCTCATCATTATCCATAATTGTTGTCAAATTTTAATAATTTAAAATTTACGTGGAAGATTCAAAGAAAGGAAGAAATGCTAAAAACAACAGAGGTCCAACAGGAGCTTAGTTAACACGAATTTGGTGTCATTTAACCCTAAACCGAATTTTAATCGATATATAAAACCATTTAAGAGGTGTCAAGTATTTGAAGTTTGATTGCTACAACCGTGCAGAGGTCAAACGCATACACTGGACAAATGTGTATGAGATAAAGCTTTGCAGAAGAAGAGTAAAAGGAAAAGCTCTACTTAGAGCTTACAGAAGTGGAGAATTTTAGTAGAGACACTACACAGTGGATCGATACAAATCAGCGCGCTCTTTAAGTAAAGAAACTGAAAGCTTCCAATTTAAAATCAAAATAAGAGGCATTAATAGATGACGCTGTCGAGACTACTCACTAAATTAACCCTTATAGGCTACTACAGGGAACAATGTTGTTCAATGTAGTAGTTACTTGTAATCACATCAATGGTTCACTCCTTATAAAAAAAAAGTGGTAGGAGAAAGCCTCGAGGCTTTGCACGCACTCTGGCTTCGAACGATTCATATTTTTCCTATATATTCCTTCAATGAATCTGACCCAGAAATATATTTTAATAATCAATTTTACGTTACACTTTTCCTGAAAAAATAGGTCATATTTATTAAAGGAATACAGGAAAAATATGAAATGTTTGAAAACAGAGTATATACGAAACCTGAAAGCATTCAACTTTGAGATAAACATTTTTTTAGAAAATATTAAAATATTTAGGCTCAAAATTAAGGATTTTCTATTCTAAATCAAAATCAAATCCAGTATTTAATTTAATCGATCCTAGCGACTATTTTCAAAATTTATTCCATTTTTGCCTCAAAGGCTCAAAGGCCTAAAAAAAATTATAGGGGAAAGTACTCTGCCTTCGAACATTTATGCCTACGAATAATGTGAATTTTCCTTTAATTTTCCTAAGAGACTTACATATTTCTATTAAAGGGACAGATAATCCTAACCGGCTTATGTAGGTGAGATTCTTAACGTGAGCTAACTCGGAGTGCATGCAAATTCGATTTAGAGCTGAAGTTGGGAGACGCCATTCAGTTATCTTGAATCAAATTCGTGAAATTATACAAATTTTGTATTTAAACCAAAATATCAAGGATTTGGATGAACTGATAGAAAAGTGATATATGGGTGAAATGTAGACCAGAATGTTCTCTATAATTTTCCCATAGAACATGATCTCATCGATTACTCAGAAGCCAAGATAAGCGAGGTTTTTTGTTTCTTAACTCGTTTTTTCATCCAGAGTTCCCCAAGTAGTCATTTGTTGAACTTCAACTATATCAAGGAATTGTTGTATTTTGTGGGACTTTCCATTTAAAACCATATTTTAAGTGTCTTGGTGGAGTAGAGGCAGTCAAATTGGCATCTGAGTGATTTCAAAGCGTTATTATGGGAAAAATCAATTTTTTCACACTTAAACGGCAAAATCGAAGTGATAGCGTAGTCTGAGTGGAAAATGATGTATGGACGAAATGTAGAGACAAATGTGCTCTACAATTATGTCGAAGTAATCATCAAAATCGGTTCAGCGACAGTCGAGATAATTGAGGTTATGTGATATTGAAATTGATTTTTCGACTGTGGCGCCCCTGGTGTTGGTCCCACAAAGTTCAAATGTTCTAGAAAGTTGTAGCATTTGGTGAGATCTTTCGTTTAAGCTCTCATTCATCAAAATCGGTCACATAGAACCGGAGATATGATTTTTTGAATTTCGTGAACTTTGACCCCTCATATCTCCGGTTCTATTGAAACCACAGCGCGCATACGCACCATTTTGGAAACGTCCTAGACTGGACTACAACAAACTAAAATTTCATTAACTTGCACAATGCCGTTTTTGAGAAAAGTGACTTTGAATTTCGATGAATTTTGACGCTATCACAGCGCCACCTGTGGTGACTTTTTGAACTTCCATCTGAAAGTGCTCATCGAGACGAAACCAAAAAGGTAAAATTTATGTCGCTATGTTAATTAGAACCGGAGATACAGGCCGGTCAATGTTCGAACTTTGACCCCTTATACCTCGGGTCAGGGGTTATGGATCGACTTAAGGTTTTTTTTGTTTGATAGGTATAATCAACGGCTACAACATACTAAAATTTCAGCCCGATGCACAATGGAATTTTTGAGTTATTTAACTTATAAGATTTAAAAATTTTCTTTTTAATAATAGCGCCCCTAGCGGTGGTTTTATGAACTTGCGATGTTAGAAGGGGAAGTGGCATTTCACGAGAGCTTTCCAAAAAGCCCTCACTTTTTAAATTCTGACAATTAGAACCGGAGTTATGGCCATTTTAAGAAATTTTTTTTGGACCCTTATAGCTCGGGTCAGGGGGGTCAGGGGACCTTAAGTTTGGTATTGATGGAAAGCTCTAAGGCCCAGCTATAACATACTAAAATTTGAGCCCGCTCGATGCCATAGGGGCGGAGCTATTGAGAAAACAAAAAAGGGGGGTCTTCAAAATGGCGGAAGGAGGGGTGGGGGGTGGGGGGTCAATGCACCAAGTTGCAATTTTCACCCGATATATAACCTTTGCCGAAAACCGCAAGTCGATATCTTTTTTAGTTTAGGAGCTATTAAGCTCCAAAGAGCGGCCGGCCGGCCGGGAACGTAAATTAGCCACATATATATTCGTGATCAGGAAGTGCTGAAACACATTTTGGCCAAATTTGAGGTCGATCGGACGACATGAAATTTTGTTAGGATTATAGTAGGTGAGATTGTTAAGAATCTCACCTAATATTAGTTGGATTATCATCAATTGTTGATAATTCCGTGATAATTTAATGTAAATCTATTACGAAAAACAAAAACAATTCACATTATTCGAAATCATGAACGTTTGAAGGGAGAGCACTTTCCCCTACACTGAGAGAAATCCGAAAAAGTTAAAATAACATTCCAGAAATGTTAATTTTACCCTTCATTATTGATCCGAAACCGGTGTAGGGTAAGTGTGCCAAATTTCGGCATAGTTGCATACAAGCGACAAAGTCTCAAGTTTGAAATGTAATATTTTTTAATATAAATTGAATATTTTTGTTACTCTTTTATAAGGAGTATTGCTTGGAACCTTGCAGACAGTTTATCATTTTTATTTTCTCTAAAATGATTCTTAATACATTTTAAAATGAATAAAAATGTAGACATAGCATTGGCGGCCTATTTCGGCCACCTTTATTCTCATAGTTCCTTGCTCTTCCAGAATTCTTTCAATGTCTTTTTCAGATCATCTTGCTCGTCGAAGCGACATTTTTTGTTATTTTTTTGCATTGTACAATCTCAAGAGTATCCAAAAACTAAAAATTCATGGTAATTCGAGGAATAAAAAAATATGGCCGAAATTGCAAGCTGGCCGGAATTTGGCACACATACCCTAAATATTATGCTTTTTAGGTGTATTATGGGTTAAAGTTACCGTTGAACTCAAATACTGTAGAAAAATTGCAGTGTAGATAATAGATGTGTTCTCGGATAGGGAAACTCCGTCCGGATGCGGCAACACTGTTTGTGGAGTTTTCAACCCAAGATCAAAAACTACCTCTTCTTCAGAGCTTTCGACACTCTCCGTGTCTTCCTCAGTGATCGAGTGTTGTCAGAGATCTGTGGGTTTCGTTGGGTAGGGGACGTTATGCATTGGCGGGATGGTACCAGGATGTTCACAAAAGATCTCAACGGATGCACCAGACACTCTTCGGTCATTCGGGGACAACCCGAACCCACAGATCTCTGACAACACTCGATCACTGAGGAAGACACGGAGAGTGTTGAAAGCTCTGAAGAAGAGGTAGTTTTTGATCTTGGGTTGAAAACTCCACAAACAGTGTTGCCGCATCCGGACGGAGTTTCCCTCTCCGAGAACACATCTGTTAAAGTTACCCTTTTTCATGTGAATTTTACACTTAAAAAGGTGTAAAATTAACATTAAAAATATTGATATGTTTTTACACATAAAAAGTGTTAAAGTTATAAGGAAAAAAAGTTAATCGCACCCTCTTTTTTTCTCAGTATTTTTTAAATTAAAGATCTCTATACAAATCAGCTTGTGAAGGACAAAATAACTTTTTAAAAAAAGTTTATATTTTCTTATAAAACTTCATATTATCAGATCGATCAAATCATATCTCCAAATCATAAATGCACTTTATTAAATGAGATCTAAACATTCTCAGACGATTGATCTACGGGCAGTATAAATGAGGATGTTTTTGACACTTGTACCACAAATTAATTAAATTCTCCACTTTTTTCGACTGAAGTTCATAGGACTTTAACTTCTCTCTGAAGTAATTGATTTCGTATTGTCTCCGTTCCAACATATCCAAGCGTGTATTCATCGATTCCACCTTTTCTAATGCTTGACGAAATTTCTTCTCCAAAAGCTCCGTCTGAGATGAATGCTTTTCCAATTTAACGAGCCTAGCATTGATTTCGTCATAGTCAACGTCATTCACATCCATTTCTCTGGCTTCCAGCGCAGTTTCGTCATCGTCTAATGGATTTTTTTTTAAATAAATCAACACATTTTTACACTTTCTTTTTTAAATAATATTAAATTTTAAATAATTTTAACCTTTTTTTTAAATAATATTAGAACCTACCTATTTTTTTACAGCTCTGTCTATCTGGCTGAAGAACAAATCCCTCACGACAGGTGCAGTAGTAGGATCCTTCAGTGTTGAAGCACATCTGATCACAAGGTTTTTCCTCCTTGCATTCATTTAAATCTAGCTCGCATGAAGCTCCAATAAATCCACTTTTGCAACTACAAATGTCTGGTTTAACGCATTTTCCACCATTCTTGCATCCTAGTCTGCATACCGCTTCAAAGAAATGAATTTTCAATGAAGACCATTGTTACCACTTAATTACTCTACACCATATCCTTACGCTTGTTGCAACCACTGCTGTTGGCATGAATCCTCTCCCAACCCGGACAACAGTTGTACACAATGTGGTGGGCACTATGGTGGCGTATAACATCCCTGTATGCTGGTTCATGTACAATTCGAACCCCAGTGCAGAGGTTTTGATTTGTGCAGGGTTCAGAGAATTGACGCAATGTTGGCTTATTGAAAATCTCTTTTGTTTTCACTGGAACGTGAATTGTTTTCCTCTCTGGACAAACGTGTCGTCTGCAATAAAATTTGCTATTTAATCCAATGGACTGGTAAATATGATACACATTATGTATCTCATCGAATATGTCCAATATTGAAATTTAATTTAACTTGTAATCAAAACTCAATAATACTCAATTTATATAAAGTGCTTTTCCATAATATTTGCATTAACGCAGGTGGTCCCATAGAAATCAACATTAATTATGGTTTAATATCGTGTCCAAATAGATTCATCAATATTCCGATATCATTTATATAATAATGCTTATAGAAATAATTGAAAACAAACACAAAACCCAATATATACACTCGAAATTAAAATTCATCGATTTTTAATAACTACACAGAGAAAAAAAATACCCTAGAATCAATACTTTTTTGGGATACTTTTGGTATTAAAAGGGCTCCAATACCTCGTGGTATTAAATTCTAGGGTATTTTGGGATTAAATTCAAGAAAATCTCTGTCATTGATTTAATACCATAAATTCATTAATTTTCAATCGCAATGAGTATTGATTCTATCCTATTTTGGTATTGATTCTATCCCATTCTGGTATTGATTCTATCCCATTTTGGTATTGATTCTATCCCACTCTGGGATTGATTTTTATCCCACTATGGGATTGATTCTATCCCATTTTGGGATTGATTCTATCCCACTCTGGGATTGATTCTATCCCACTCTGGGATTGATTCTATCCCATTTTGGGATTGATTCTATCCCATTCTGGGATTGATTCTATCCCATTTTGGGATTGATTCTATCCCATTCTGGGATTGATTCTATCCCATTTTGGGATTGATTCTATCCCACTCTGGGATTGATTCTATCCCATTTTGGGATTGATTCTATCCCACTCTGGGATTGATTTTAGGGTATTTAGGTATTGATTTTATCCCATTCACGTATTGATTAAAAAAATATTCCTTGGAATCAATACCTCGTTAGTATTGATTTTAGGGTATTGTGGTATTAATTTTATCCCATCTTGGTATTGATTTTAGCGTGCCTTTATCCCATTTTCCGTATTGATTTCAGGATATTTTTATTCCAGTTTT
Source organism: Phlebotomus papatasi (assembly GCF_024763615.1). Classification (NCBI taxonomy): domain Eukaryota; kingdom Metazoa; phylum Arthropoda; class Insecta; order Diptera; family Psychodidae; genus Phlebotomus; species Phlebotomus papatasi. Next base: position 59,070,699 of record NC_077223.1, read on the forward strand.
CGTATTGATTTTAGGGTATTTTCATCCTATTTTTCGTATTGATTTTCATCCCCCTTTGGTATTGATTTTAGAGTACTCCAGTATTGATTTTTTTTATCCCATTTTGGTATTAATTCCATTCCAGTGTAGTATTGATTTTCGCAAAGTCCATTGAAGAATCCATATTTTTTTGCATCGGCCGAGATTCGATCTCACAACTTTGCAGCAAATCTTCACTTGAGAGTCGACGCCTTAGCCAGTTGCGCCACGGGGCTCCTTGAATTTCCTTTATTACAGCACAATGAGTTTCTAATTTCATCCCATTGTGGGATTAATTTCATACAATTTCAGTATTGAGTTTAGGGTACTCCAGTATTGATTCTATCCCACTCTGGGATTGATTCTATCCCATTTTGGGATTGATTCTATCCCACTCTGGGATTGATTCTATCCCATTTTGGGATTGATTCTATCCCACTATGGGATTGATTCTATCCCATTTTGGGATTGATTCTATCCCATTTTGGGATTGATTCTATCCCATTTTGGGATTGATTCTATCCCACTCTGGGATTGATTCTATCCCACTCTGGGATTGATTCTATCCCATTTTGGGATTGATTCTATCCCATTTTGGGATTGATTCTATCCCACTCTGGGATTGATTCTATCCCACTCTGGGATTGATTCTATCCCATTTTGGGATTGATTCTATCCCACTATGGGATTGATTCTATCCCATTTTGGGATTGATTCTATCCCATTCTGGGATTGATTCTATCCCACACTGGGATTGATTCTATCCCACTCTGGGATTGATTCTATCCCATTTTGGGATTGACTCTATCCCACTATGGGATTGATTCTATCCCATTTTGGGATTAATTCTATCCCACTCTGGGATTGATTCTATCCCATTTTGGGATTGATTCTATCCCATTTTGGGATTGATTCTATCCCACTCTGGGATTGATTCTATCCCACTCTGGGATTGATTCTATCCCATTTTGGGATTGATTCTATCCCATTTTGGGATTGATTCTATCCCACTCTGGGATTGATTCTATCCCACTCTGGGATTGATTCTATCCCATTTTGGGATTGATTCTATCCCATTTTGGAATTGATTCTATCCCACTCTGGGATTGATTCTATCCCACTATGGGATTGATTCTATCCCATTTTGGGATTGATTCTATCCCACACTGGGATTGATTCTATCCCACTCTGGGATTGATTCTATCCCATTTTGGGATTGATTCTATCCCACTATGGGATTGATTCTATCCCATTTTGGGATTGATTCTATCCCATTCTGGGATTGATTATATCCCACACTGGGATTGATTCTATCCCACTCTGGGATTGATTCTATCCCATTTTGGGATTGATTCTATCCCACTATGGGATTGATTCTATCCCATTTTGGGATTAATTCTATCCCACTCTGGGATTGATTCTATCCCATTTTGGGATTGATTCTATCCCACTATGGGATTGATTCTATCCCATTTTGGGATTGATTCTATCCCATTTTGGGATTGATTCTATCCCACACTGGGATTGATTCTATCCCACTCTGGGATTGATTCTATCCCATTTTGGGATTGATTCTATCCCACTATGGGATTGATTCTATCCCATTTTGGGATTAATTCTATCCCACTCTGGGATTGATTCTATCCCATTTTGGGATTGATTCTATCCCACTATGGGATTGATTCTATCCCATTTTGGGATTGATTCTATCCCATTTTGGGATTGATTCTATCCCACACTGGGATTGATTCTATCCCACTCTGGAATTGATTCTATCCCACTCTGGGATTGATTCTATCCCACTCTGAGATTGATTCTATCCCACACTGGGATTGATTCCATCCCACACTGGGATTGATTCTATCCCATCGGGAATAAGAATGTCTTAATAATATAAAACTGATACCATAATCGTAGAATCTATACCTCAGTGGGATAAAATCAATAACCTATTGTCATTTTGGAATCGGTTTGGGTAGAAGGATGGTAATGACGTGTCTTGTACGAGTGTTCTGTATTTAAAGCGAAATATGAAGGTGTGCTGTCTTGTGCCTGGTTATTAGTGCAAAAGGGCTACAGTGGATACAGTGTACACACACGTGTTGTGTAACCTCAAAGAGGATGCTAATTTTTAGCATAAAAGAGGATTTTGTCCACTGCATCTCTACGAATCCGTCAAGGCAATTAATGTGACAAAAAAGTTCCTAAAATTTTAACATTTGGAGAGTAAAGATGACATTTCTCACTCCTCAAATTTCAACAATATTTCCAAAAACATAACGGAATTCATGTGAAATTTACTTTTCTTAAATTAAGATAAAAAACTTTAGAGAATATATCAATTTAATTTATTGTGAAAAACCTTTCTTCACATAAACTCAAATTTTACAGTTTGAACTCAACCGTCGTTCAAATTCGTGTAGTTCAAATTTGATGAACTCGACTGTACCAGTATCTGTGAAACTTTTCACAATAAGACACTGCAAGTGACTAGATTGCCTAATTCTTGGCTATTTGGGGATTAGTGGAAGACATTCTTTTTCTTCCTCTGAGCTCGGTATTTCTTGTATAACACAACAAAGACCCATGTCGAAAGCCGAGCACTGGGCTCTGAAGAAGGCATGGACATGAACACTTCATGCGGTGAAGGGGAGGTTTGGCAGTGGGACACTTAGGAAGGCTAAATTAAATACCGAAATGGGATAGAATGAATCCCAGAGTGGTATAGAATCAATCCCAGAATGGGATAGAATCAATCCCAAAATGGGATAGAATCAATCCCAGAGTGGGATAGAATCAATCCCATAGTGGGATAGAATCAATCTCAAAATGGGATAGAATCAATCCCAGAATGGGATAGAATCAATCCCAAAATGGGATAGAATCAATCCCAGAGTAGGATAGAATCAATCCCAAAATGGGATAGAATCAATCCCAGAGTGGGATAGAATCAATAACAGAGTGGGATAGAATCAATACCAGAATGGGATAGAATCAATCCCAGTGTGGGATGGAATCAATCCCAGAGTGGGATAGAATCAATCCCAGAGTGGGATAGAATCAATCCCAGACTGGGATAGAATCAATCCCAGAATGGGATAGAATCAATCCTAGAGTGGGATAGAATCAATCCCAAAATGGGATAGAATCAATCCCAGAGTGGGATAGAATCAATCCCAAAGTGGGATAGAATCAATCCCAAAATGGGATAGAATCAATCCCAGAGTGGAATAGAATCAATCCCAAAATGGGATAGAATCTATCCCAGAGTGGGATAGAATCAATCCCAGTGTGGGATAGAATCAATCCCAAAATGGGATAGAATCAATCCCAGAGTGGGATAGAATCAATCCCAGAGTGGGATAGAATCAATCCTAAAATGGGATAGAATCAATCCCAGAGTGGGATAGAATCAATCCCAGAGTGGGATAGAATCAATCCTAAAATGGGATAGAATCAATACCAAAATAGGATAGAATCAATACCAGAATGGGATAGAATTTATACTGTTTCCTAATAAATAATGACTTTCAAAAATCAATGCTGCAATGGGATTAAATTAATCCCACTATTTCTAAAATTCAATCTCAAATTGAGATAGAAACAATACCATTTCCTCCTGAAAAAATTAATTTCATAAATTTAATACCAATATGTCCTAAAAGTAATCCCAATATTTCTTAACTTTGTTCTAGAAATTAAAATCAATCCCAATATGCACCTATTTTCAAGAAAATTTGGGATAATTTTGGTATTGAAATGGTGGGATTAAAATCAATACCATGGGTATTGAATCTGGATACTTGAAAAATTTTCTCTGTGTAAGTGCAAATGAACTTGCAGATAAAATACTCTTAATGAATGTCAAAACACTAAACTATAATCATTTTAGACACAAGCGCGGATTGAAGTTATAGTGTAGTTATTATTATCTGTAATAAAATCAAACATCTTGAGATGGGGATTATTTTGCAAGGGGCTTTTAATCTCGTTTAATCCAATCCATGAAAAATATTGGAAACTTTTTCCAAAAGATAATATAATTTAGTTTTATCTTACTAGACATTTTCGCATAAAAAGTGACCTAATGAGATCGAACCAGGGACACTTCCACCACCATCAATTGACCCATCGAGAAGCATAACGTATAAAAACTCAAAAGATTTTAAAACCTCTTTTCTGTTGAAAATAAACTAATTTTGTAGGTTCCTAGAAATTTCGGTTACGTGAGCCACAAAGACTAAAACATAGCATATTTGTTATTGTCCTAAAATATATTTTTCAACAGTACGGGAAAGTACTCTCCCTTCGAACGTTCATGCCTTCGAATAATATGAATTTTCTTTAAGTTTTCCTAAGAGACTTAAACATTTCTATTAAATATTAGTTAGCTTATTATCAATTATTGATAATTATGTGACAATCATGTGGAAATCTCTTAGGAAACGTAAAAGAAATTCATATTAGTCGAAGGCATGAACGTTCGAAGGGAGAGTACTTTCCCCTATATTAATAATATATGAGGAATAGCAGTTATGGGTTTGCTGTACGTTTCTTCCACTTTTGAAAAGAATTATTTGCTCAAAAGTTATCGGAAATTATTTTAGGACTTCTTCACTAGAAAATTTATTATCTTTTAAACCTTAGTTAAATATTTACAAGACTAAAAAATCAATTGCATACTGAGAAAAAAATTGTAAACGATTTAGTACAATCTTGTAAAATATTGTTTTATGTGGAAAAGTAACAAGATGTTTACCTCTCCCTGTCTTCTTAGAAATTGTTATTGAATCTTGCTATATTTTAATTTAAATACATATCCTATTAGACCCAAATTCACCAAGACTGTTACAAAAGATTCTTGTAAAATTTTTGTCATATTCTGGTATTTATTAGTTTCTCAACCAATAGAGTAAAAAACAAATAAGTTTACCTTTTATAGTATTTCTTATTTTTCAAAATGCCTATGGATTTTTTCGATCAAATTATTTGTGAATTTGTGTAAATTATAATCATAGTTCTCATGATATATAATACCAAAAATTATGCATCGATGTGTTTTCTGTAGAGAATGATCTAAAAAAATGACTTTAGAAACCATTTCCGATCGAAAAATCTGGATTTTTTTGCTGAAAAAAGAATAATTTTTTCAATACTTTTACAAGATTTTACATAAAAAACTTTATAACGAATATAAGGCTGCGATAAATCTTGGTAACTATCTATCTAATTCAAGTTTCACGATTCAAGTTTTCTAAACTTAAGTTTAGTAAGATTAAACTAGTCATAGGAATTTAAAAATAAAGAGAAAAACTCTTTTGGTTTGTTCGCAATTCTATAATTTTTTCTTTCATTTTCCAAGATCTAGAATAAAATTTTTAAGTATTTCCTTACAAAAGATTTTCAAAAATGACAACGTTTAGGGTAAGTGTGCCAAATTTCGGCATCTTTGCATGCAAGCGTCAAAGTCTCAAGTTTAAAATGTAATATCTTTAATAGAAATTGATTGTTTTCATTCCTTCTACTTTAAGAGTGTTGCTTAGAATCTTGTAAACAGTTTATCGTCTTTATTTACTTTAAAATCGTTCTTAATACATTTTAAAATGAATAAAAATGTAGACATAGCTTTGTTGCCCTATTTCGGCCACCTTCATTCTCATAGTTCCTTGCCCTTCGGGAATTCTTCCAATGTATTTTTCACGTCATCTCGTTTGTCAAAGCCACATTTTTTGTTATTCCTTTGCATTGTATAATCTCTAGAGTACGTAAAATCTAAAAGTTCATGGAAACTCGAGAAACAAAAAAGGTGGCCGGAATTGCAAGCTGGCCGGAGTTTGGCACACTTACCCTATAGCCAATTTATTTTAAAAAAAATAAATTGTATGAAAAAATGATTTTTTTACGGAATCTACACTGCATTAGCTTTTCCACCTTACAATATTATTGGAAAAACTATCAATAATTTTCCAGCACTTTGAAACTTCCCGAACTATTTTAAATACAAAAAAGCAGTAAAATAAATAAATACTAAACAACTGAGAAAAAGAATATATTTATGTGTTAAATATTACATTAATGTTCAAGTTATGAAAAAATGCTCAAAATTCCATGTTGTGATCCTAAATTTGAAAACGGTTTAAAACCGGTTAACAGGTTTCAGAGCCATCCAAAACCAGTTAACCGTCTATTTTAAAAACCCAGTTATTTGGAATCCCTCAAGCTCCCTCTGAGTGAGCTAAGTAATTTTTCACGATTTTTTTTTCGAGCAAAAGAAAAAGACCAAATTTCCAGGAATTTTCGGCATACCTTTTTACATATTTCAAGAACTTAAATTATTATTTTTCGAAAATAAATATTGCAATATGGTGAACTAATGAGACGTTCACTAGAGCGCCTCATCGCAGGACTTCCTAATTGGCGGGAAATCTACAGCTCGCAATTCTTGTCTGAGAAAAAAGAAGAATTTTCATAAGCGTATTTCAGAGTTAACCCAAAAAGCTTGAGAAAATTGTGAAATAGGAACTTTTTTAAGAGTTTTTGAAACAAGTCAATATTTTAAGACGAAATATTGACTTTAACACTTTGTAAAAGATATTAAAAAATATTTTTTTTAAAATACCATTGAGCTCCAAGTAGAAGAGTATTAAATTCTGAACAGAACAGGTCTTTATTCATTTAAATCGGTTCATATGTTTTTTTTTTCTTATTCTCCAATTCGAAGGACTTATCAAAATGAGAAGTGGAGAAACCGAGATTCAAAGTTTTGGATGTTCTCCGGCCGGAATGCTTGCAAATCTGCTCGGCTCTCTTTTGCTTTTGTCTCTGTATCTTCAGAAATAATTACAATATAATTGTGAAATTTTTATGATATATTCTTAGATCATTTATCTATCTATCGATTTAAACAATAAAAAATATAGACCACTTTTAACCTTGTAATTCAAGCTTCCCTCTTAAGTATATAACAGTACAATATTTCAAATATAATTTTGAATTAAAAATTTTAAAAATTCAACCATTGGGAAATGATTTTCGGATACGCTTTTGAAAAAAAATCTTATTTTTAGGAAGAAATTAAAATATTTCCTGAGAGCAGAACAGTTAAGCACTTATTGAACGACAGATTTTTTATTTTCTATATTTTCTAGATGTATGATTAAATGGATTTTTGTGATTCATTTTAAATAATTTAAATTTTTTTTAAATAAGATAGATTCAAGAATTGATTTAAAAACGGAATATGCCTGAATTAGTTGGCAATCAGACATCTAAGCTCTTTAGAGCACCCTTCTGACAATCTCAACTACAATTAATGTAAAAAATGTCCGTGTCCGTATTCAATATAGAATACTATTACAGTGCTCACTCTCTAATCCGTATCGGCCTAATCCGGATGAGTTCTCGACGGTTACATATAAAATAATTTTGAGGTTATGTAAGCATATCTGTTCGCCAATGAAAATTAATTACCTTGTGAATTCTTTGTTTAATAAATGAAGTATAATATAGCATAGTATTCTCTAATAATGTCTTTTTAATCTTCTTTGAAACTGTTATACTAATTCTACAAAAAAAATCTTGTATTATATTTTCGAGACGTTGAACAAATTCAAAAAATCCATCCGGATAACGAACGGACATCTGTCATATTGTGTCCCAATCATTCGGATTACAAAGCGGGCACTGTACCATGAGATTGTACACAATCATTTCTTTCGTAACGTTATAAATCAGCTAATGGCATAAGAAAACGCAAATACAGAATTTTTCCAGCGTTATTTTTTTATAATTTAAAATCAGATAAATGGCACAAGAAAATGCAAATTCTGAACGCAAACACAGAACTAAGCGATCTATTAATTTCCTGCAAAAGTAAAGTAATTCTTTTATTATTTAATTCTTTTGGAAAAGATCTAACCATAGATAATTTATTAAATGACGCCAAAGCTCGGAACAGTACTTATTCACTATTAATTCCAAAAAACTTCCAAATAGTCCAAATGTTTTTAATAAAAATAAAATAGCTCTTACAATTAAAAATTAAATTACTATAAATTATTACTAATTTGCAAATTAAATATACCTGCAAATTTTTTTAACCTTTCAAAGTCCCATAGGTCATCGGTGACCCACTGCTGATATCAGTAAGGCTCATATAGGTAACGTACTCATATTGGTCACTTATTATTCACAAGTATCATTTAATTTTTCTTTAACTTCTAAGATGTATCTCGATTAAGGACTATTTTCTATTGTTAATCTTAGAAAATTCATATGCAATTTCCGAACAAAAGCCCCTAGATTTGACTTAATTATCTAACTGACCATGAACGATATCTTTTGTCTTTATTTTTCTGTAAAAGAAATACAAGAAATATATATAGCTCTTTCTTTGAATTCGAGGTATTTAAATAAAATCTTCATCTGAGTTTTATTGACATTTATAACGTCCTAAAATTCAAAATAATAAATCACATGGATCTCCGAAAAGTATAGTAAAAGCGTAATAACTTATAGTTTTTTTTTAGTTTTTTCTTAGATTTTCACAGAAATGTCTTTTTTAATGGAGAGACGACACTATGTCAACATGAGTGAATGTAAATGATTTAATGTTTATAAAGACTTGAGATAAAGAAGTACCTTATTTAAGTGACAGAACATCATCTTCATAAAATATCTTTATTTTTAGTACACATTGCTTGGAATGAGCAAATGTATAAGTTTACACAAAATTATAGCCATACATGTGAATTTGCGTGCCTCATGTTGGTCAATTGAGGTTCTTTCAAGGATTACAAGCTCAAAAGAGAACTATCGACTAGCTGGTGGAGTGTTTTGTGTTCTTGTGTTTCAACTATATTATATATTCCTTTGTGTATCAACTTTCATTGGATTCCTTCCGCAAAATTTAATCAATAGATAGTATCTAAAGTTCATGGGATATGCTTCTCAGGCATGTAATTAACATTTAGCATTATCTTAAGATCTATAAGAAACATTTCCTAGCGTAAACTTCCATTATTAGAACCATCAATAACAATCCGTATAATATGTGTGAAACTATAAAGGAAATGCAATAGGACATTGTAAAGACTAAATATTAGGGTTTTGTGCAAATTTCGTGTATTAAGACTTCATCGGAAGACACTTTCTAATAAATGTTTATTCAAACTGTCGTAGAATCGTATCTTCTGTAATCAAAATATTTATTCAAAGATCGCGACAGGAATTGTCATCGAGAATAAGCTAATTATTTCTACGTTCACTTTCATAAATCACAATGCATATGCAAAAATATTTTGTTTTTGGGAAACAAAAATAAATTGCTTTTTGCCGGTAGAACAAGTTTTATTTTCATTGTTTATGCATATCTTAAGATGCTACAAGGAGTTGTGAACGCAGTCAAGTTCAATGATACAGCACATCTTGGTACTCTTATGTATAATTACATACATATATATAATGTAAAAAAGTACGGGCTCTTCTTCATCATTTCAATTCACAATAAATCTCAATTTAATATCAATGCACTTCCCCAATTAGTCAATAAGAGCACCGAACCTGTATTATAAATATTGACAAAGAAGTCTCGACGTTTATTAGTTCACAATTCTTTCAGAATCATTCTTTATATAATCACAGCTATTGTAGTGCTGCGGTTTAATTTGCCATCTTTGTTACTGCTCATACTCCACATACATTCGATTTTGACTCCCTTTTTCTGAAGGTTTTGGAAATTTAGAACAATTTTAAAAATTTGAAATTTCGAGTTTCAAATTGGATTTTCAAGTGGTTTGTAGTGATTTATTTATCACTGTAAATTAAATCGATAGGTAAAAAATAAACGCTCAAAAATAATAAGGATGAAAATTTTTTAGAATATTCAAACTTACGAATGCTCCAAGATGTAAATATTTTAAAGCGTAAGGGAAATTTAAAAGTTCATAAAACATCAATTAACACTTCAAGGACGATTGGAACACCGGTGTCCCATCAAGAGAATAATTTTTCCTGACTACCCAAAATTATTTTTTTCTTATGTCTGTACATAATTGTAAAGTAGAAGGTTGAAGGAATCTACAATATTTTTTGCAAGTCTCTAGCTATTTGCTATGTAGTAAATATTTAAGCTCAAATATGGCGAATTTTTAAATTCTCAAATTCATAATTGATTTTATTTATTTTTTATATTTCCATTTTTTTTAAGCAAAACCCTTTTGGCAATAAAAACTACAGTACTTGTACGTAATATTTTTCATTAAAGCGAAAAATATTATTTATTGGTATTTCCAGAAAAATTACTTAAATTTTTAGACTATTTTTGTCCCTATCGTTCATAGAAGCACAAAATACGCCGAATCAGACTCTCTGTTGGACTTTCCAAGATTAGATGTAAGACTTATCATTGATTATGTTTTTCAATTTAATTATTATTGTTGATTTTCAATCCGTAAAAAGTGTCTCGTCGTTAAAGGGTTAAAAAAGATTAAAAATTTACATTGAAAGATAGAGAGATCAAAAAAATATTGCATATTATAACTCGGCTTTGATAAGTGACAATTCGACAAACTTTTTTTTGAATTTTTGACAAAAACTAAATACGAAAAATTTTCGTATTTCGTATAACTAGCTATTTAAATTTGAAATCAAGTTTTGAATTACAAAACATAAAATTATAAATTAAGTGTTTATTTGAAAAATATAGAATATGGAAATTACAAAATTTTCATATTCTAAAATTTCTAAGTAAAGTTTCACCTAGCCACAATTTAATTTAGAGTTTTACTTGTTTTGTCTATCTAAATTTCACTACGTTGAAGCCGAGCTTCCTCTAGATATACGCGAAAAATAGCGTTTTCAATGTAGCCCCAGCTCAGTATAGCCTCACCTCCCCTTAATATCGATCGTTCGACGTCACACAGGTCCAAGATTACTTTTGATAAAACACTTTTTCCGTTATTTTCGTTTTCGAAAATATTTCGGAATAGCTAGTAGGGTAAAATGAGGTAATTTGGAACCATTTGCAATTTGGGACGTTTGAGATTTTCTCATTGTTTTAGAGATTCAAAAGAAAGACATGTTTAATCGTCTTTTTCTTCTATTTCTGGGTATTTGTATTATCCTTGCTCATTTGAAATAATGTGAAAATCTCAAATGTCCCATATTGTAAATGATTCCAAATTACCTCACTTTACCCTAATTAGTCGACAGGAAATGTAACAATAAACTCTCACGCATTTATAAAAAAAATTATAAACTTGTCACATATTGCCTCAGAATGTTCTTCTCTATTCACTGAGTGAGAGAAATCCGAAAAAGTTAAAAATAACATTCCGGAAATGTTAATTTTATCCTGCAGAATTTATCCAAAGTCGGTGTAAATATTACCCTTTTTAGGTGTATTAAGGGTTAAAGTTACCCTTTTTCATGTTAATTTTACCCTGAAAAAGGTGTAAAATTAACATTAAACAATGTTGATATATTTTTACACCTAAAAAATGTTAAATTTATGAGCAAAAAATGTTAATCGCACCCTCTTTTTTCTCAGTGTTTATACACTAAATAATTTAAAAAAAACGAAAGAATCACACCTCCCAAAAGCTCATATAGGTTTATCATCATAGAAAATTAAAAGAGCTAGTTGTAAGCACGATATTTGTTATTACAACTTACCTAATATGGCTTTTATGATGATGTCCCGATCGGTGAGATCTGTGGGGACTTTGTGTGGATGGGGATGGTGTTGTAGTCGTTTCTACTGCATTATTCCACGTGAATGGATTACTGGCAAGAGTTGAGAAGGTAACAGCTGACCTCTCCGTTGTCATTTGCCACCAAGGGTGACGATTGAATCCACTTGAGTTGATTAGTGTTAATTTTAGTGGATGTGAATTGTTCTGGTGCTTATGATTGAGTATAGATGCTACTTTGGGCAATATTGAGATTCCCACGATAAATAGAAAACTGATCCAGTATTTTGCCATTTTCCTTTCTTCTCCTCTTCTTCTTCTTCACAATACCATTTAAGTATTTCCTCTGCAATGAGTTGCAATTAAAGTTGGACGAACCAGAAAGAGAGAACTTCTTTTTCGTCACGAACACTGTATTTCCTTTGTAATTTGACGATTTAAACAGAAAATGTTTGCTGACCTATCCCAATGAGAAACGTACCAACTATCGATGAAGCAATGAAAAATCTCACAGAAGAAACTTCCTTCAACATTTATTGTGTTTGGTATCTTGCCCAAGATAATTGCAAGTTTGATGAAATTGAGGTTCGCTCCCAAATGGTTCTCTTGCACACAATCCCCATGTGCATTTGTGGTGCTTTTTCGGTGGAAATCACCAAATCGTTAAGGCTTTAATGTCTAGTGTGGAAATTTTATTGCAGTCAAGTTCTAAGCAATTTCATTCCACAAAATTATATCCCATATAGCATCTTTTGCACCACAGCTGCATATGGACAAAAAAGCCTTCCAGTGCTGATCAAAGAAACTGAAAGTGAAACAAGAGCAAAAAGGTCCCATATGACTCATTCATTCTAAACACGGCAATAAACATCAATTTAGCATGCAACAGCTTCACCAAAGAAAATTATTATAGCAAAAACATGGATGATTTATATCAAAACACCTTTTTCATTTTCATCCTTTTTTTTCTTCTTAATTCACATCCCCGGATTAAATCTCTCAATCCAATAGACTCTTGGAACTGTCCTCATAATTCTTAGCACTTTCGTCTTTTTTCATGTCTTACAGACACTTGAGCTGATTGTTGTTTATTATCATGAATGGTATCAAGTGCACAACTATAAAGGAGTTTTGTAGCCAACAATGAGAAATTCACAATTGGCCATAAAATAATTCGCTGTCGTAAATCATTAGCGTGCTTTTATAAAAAAAAAGAATACCAAGAAGCACTTGTAGTGTCGATTTATATAAAATTAAAATAAAATGAAATGGTACCCAAGAATTTACAATGCAGTTATCCAGCTAATTGCATTCAATAAATCCATCGATAAATTTCAATTCTAAATAAAACACAAAAGTATAATATTTTTATAATTTTAAAATATAGTAACTTAACCGAATGAGAGATAACGCTGTACAAAAAGAAAACTAGAAATTTATGAGCCTTCCATAGATATTTTCTGTCCAAGAAAAATCACTCTCTGATCCAACCGATAAAATATAAAAACTTATTCAAGAAATTATTAAATATTTGTGTTATTCTTATCTCCATGTAGATTGTGTGGGATATAATCTTATTCCTAGAGAAAAAAAACTATGTCTTCCACCTTAGAATAGATATTGTGGTTCTGTAGTTCAGTGTTCTACCTTCAAACAAGTTATATTAACATTATTCACATCGAAAATCTCTGATTTTTATGATCAACAACAACCAAAATGGATCCTGCCGGCTAGTCGTAATACTTACTTAATAAAAAGAGGTACCCAGATCCAAGCATCTTATACTTTGCAAAATGTAAACGTGCAACTTTGATGATAAACTTAAAAAGTATTTTCGGTAATTAGTTCAAAATCAATTTGAACTGATTTATTGAATCGATTAAATGCCTCATAAGTTCGCTGCTCGATTAAAGTACCTTAGGATTAATACAAATTGATCTTCGGATAAAAATTACCTATCAGTTCATTACCGGTTCATAATAGATTAAAATCGATTTAGACTTCTCAAAATTTCAAGATCTTTCTAACGTTATAAATATTTTAAGTATTTCAAATCTGATATTCGTTTGTCGCGGTGGCGCATGTCTAGATTTTTATGTAAATGCATTTCAAATTTTTTTTGAGGTTCTCAAAAATACTTTTCTAATTATTTTTAATTGTCAAGCAATTTATGTCTTTATGTCTCAGTTTAAATTTTTCATTTTATATTTTTTAAGCGGAAACCTGGGACTTACTATATTGTAATTATTTTATTCATAATATTTTTTCATAAGAGTGTGAAAAACATATAAATCAATAGTATACTTAGATTTTAATGGATATAACTCAATCGTCCGTAAAGGTATAAAATCACCAAATTTGCCTCTTTTAGATTTTCCGAAGTTTGAGGTTAGAACGTTTCTTTGACTTTGTTTATCGGTATGGAAAATGATCTGTTACTCGAAAATTTTCTGTAAAATCAGTTTCCCAAAAATTCAAGATTGAAAAAAATTAATTCAAGAAGGTGATATTAATATTTTATATTAAAGAAATGTAGTAATTTTTATTTTTTTTTTCGCTCTAAAATAGCTTCATTGTCCCCTTTGATTCATCAGAAGAAACTTACTTGTCCTTTTGGATATGTAAAAACTAAATTTGAGAATTTTCAACAAGAAGTTCCTTATTTTTCGGTATCGACCAAAATTTCGAACGCCAAAATCTCGAAAGCCATAATAACACTGAACCCCAAAATACTTAAAACTCAGAATCCCGAAAAACCAAAATCTCGAATGGGTCAAAATCTCTAAAGTCAAAATCTCGGAAGTTTGGCTTTCGGGATTTTGACTTTTCAGATTTTTGCCCATTTTTAAGTTGCGGAATTTTCGCTCATTTGGGATTTTCACCTATTCCCGATTTTGGCCTACCTATTCGGGATTTTGGATTTTCGGGATTTCGGCCCATTTGAGATTTCGACCCATTTGGGACATTGCTTTTCGAGATTTTGGGTTTCGAGATTTTGACCCATTCAGGATTTTAGCTTTTGGGATTTGGACCCTTTCAGAATTTTAGATTTTCGGAATTTGGACCCATTCGAGATTTCGACCCAATTGGGACTTTGCCTTTCGAGATTTTGGGTTCCGAGATTTCGACCCATTCAGAATTTTAGGTTTTGGGATTTTGGATTTCGGGATTTTGACCAGGACCACTTATTTTTATCCCCAGTATCATAAAAAAACTCGGTTTCATAGATTTTCATTCAATTGAATGCTTCTCGTCCTCAGAGGATTAAAAGATTGTAATGCTTAGCTTTAAAATTGAGGAAAACTTAAAAGAAAATTTTCTCGTTTTTATTTCAGCTTCGGTTTTGTGAAATTTTACAAATTTTTTTTTAAGAATTGAAGAATTTTGTCATATTAATATTAAAGATTTTTATATTGTAAATTCATCTTATAATTTAGAGATTAGTTAAAGATTGCACGCAAACATTAAAGTGCACGTAAAATAAAATTACAACGAAAGAATCACATTTCTTTTGAGCAAGAGCAAGTCTTATCACTGGCATTTAGATTACTAAACATTCACAATTATAAAACTTGTACAACACTTTTTTTGTGTATAATACGCAATGGAAATCTACGACGTTTATAAATATTAACACCTTATAAAATTATTTGCATATTCATTTAAGAGCGTAATAAATAAGAATTATGGTTTTATTCGCAAACGCGTTTTTTAATCCCAGAAACGTATTGGAAGGGTACTAAAATTGATGCAGGAATACATAATGCAATTCTGAACTTAGTTTTTTTTTGTAATTTTGTTTTATTTGAAGTTTCTTATGGAGAAAAAACAAACACAAAAATTGAACGAGATGAGATTGACTAGCTAAACACTCATTGCAAGTAATACCTTTATTTGATTCAAGCACGGCTTGCAACTTTTCCAAAATAAACTCTCTGACTTCACAGGTTCACCGTCATGACAAGACTGAAGACAGAGGATCGCGTTTGCAGCCAGTTTTCTGCAAATTCCGCGATTCAGCACATGATCATCTGGACATACCACAATATACGCGAAAAAGGAAGAACAAAATCACGCAAAAATAGAAGGTTTCGAGAGCTTCTTGTCTTTCTACAGAGATTCGTTATTTATTCAGTTGCAGACTCTTCGTTGTGGAATTTCATTGGGATTTTCATTGTTATTTTAAGGCTCTTCTACATCGTGTTTCAAATGTTATTATTTTTTGTAAACAACAATTTGGATGAATTATGTGAGAATGCAGCTAAGTTTCTTCAAATCCAGTTATTATCACGAAGATCTTTCGTCACATGCATTATTTATTTTGTCTAATAATATTTTTTAGCTTAAAACTCTGCATTTAGATCTGCAATAAATAAACTCTAACAGTTTGTACACTATCAAAATTATCACTATCACCCAAAGTCGGGGTTAGTGTTCTTGCTTATTTAATTACAGTTCACTTATATGATCCATAAATTGTTTTCCCGCCTTATTTTAATTATCTTTATTTTGATTTACTTCATTTGCATTCTGCTGCAGTTGTATACTCGCATAAACACGTAATGAAAGACAGAACGATAAGAAAATTGTCTGTCTTTTTACCAACTAATCTTTATGTACCTCTGAATCACTTTACGCTCATATTAAAATGTTTTTAAATCCAGAGCGTTCAAAAAAATGCTACTTATAATGTTTCCGTTCCCTTCGTGCTCTAAAAATTTTGCGAAATTTTCTTTTTAAAATTATTTGTTACCTTGCAACTAAATTTTTTTTAACACATGAGCAGAAGATTAAAGCAGATTATTACAAGAAAGAAAAAATGGATTAAAATGGAAGTTCAAGTACGATATACCCAAAAACTTTGCCTTTAAATATTTACCAGCTATGCTTCCTTAAGATGTAATGCCAAAATAGAAGTTTTTCACTATAATATTTTTTTTGAATTTTCCTAATAACCATAAAATATAATATATTTAATATAGAGGGAAGACTTATTATACCATCAATGGAAAATATAGTCCACGCCACCTTATAAAAACTTTCTAATTCATTAGGCTTTTTTTTTATGTAAAACATTAATAGCACTGTAAAAATGGAGAACTCCTTTACAGGCTGTATAAGTTACAGAAATATAAATTTTACCTAGGTTTTTATAAACGTAAGGATTTTTTTCACTTTTTAAAAATATCCACTAAATCAAAAAAAAATACCAGGCTGTGACAGCCCTTTGATACAAATGTGAAGAGAAAAAACTTAAAAAAAAATCATAAAAACTAATTAAATAAACAGTCTTTTAGCTTTTTTTGTAAATTAGTCTAGAACTAATCGAAGAAAGAAATTATAAAATTTCATTAGAAAAATAAAGATTATTATAAATAATAGGTACCAGACTAGAGTGTCTAAATTTATATTATGCATAACCGCAATAGCTAGACTATTCCCTACAACATTTTTTAATGGCACAAAGAATAAAGTTGCATCTGCAAGTTTTGTGTTTTATTTCGAGAATAAATCTTTCAGTAAACCGGGTTTTCTATCGTGCATGTCTCAAGTTCAGAGCAATATTCTGGATTTCTTCAGACACAGAGTTTCACAAATGGAGCCAAATCAGTCGAGATGCATTGAATTGAATGAATAATGTGGAGAGGCCAGAACCTTGATTTAACATGTGCAATTAATAACATTTTCCATTTTTCACATCATCTTTTTATTACTTCTTTGATCGTGACAAAAT
Organism: Phlebotomus papatasi; assembly: GCF_024763615.1. NCBI lineage: Eukaryota > Metazoa > Arthropoda > Insecta > Diptera > Psychodidae > Phlebotomus > Phlebotomus papatasi. The sequence continues at coordinate 59,088,141 of NC_077223.1, forward strand.
TTACAAGATCAATACACTTCCTTCTTAATGTTCTTTATTCAATTGTTTGCTTAATTAATCACATGTGATTGCTATATTTGCTTAACTTTTTACAAAATTTATTAATGTTGTATTTTATAAAATTAGGATATATCAATCAATCTTAGTCAATTATTAAAAATGAGACTTTTCTTTTAATTGATTGTGTCATTGCTAAAAGTTTTTTTTTTAATTAGAACTGCAAAATAAAATAAATAATTAAAATTAAATTAAAAAATAAATTTTAGTTAGTAAAAATTCGAATTTTTACTGCTTGAATTTGACTGAAGTACTGATCAAATTTTATTTTCGTTAGTGATAAAACGGAGGGGAACGGTTTTTAGCCATCCATATATTCGTGATCAGGAAGTGGCCAAACACATTCTGGCAAAGTTTGGGGCCGATCGGAGGACATGAGGTTAAGTTAGGATTATAGTAGCTGAGATTGTTAAGAATCTCACCTAATATTTTCTACTGTTTATTTTATAAATTTATATTTTTTTAAGTTAACCAGTTTGTAGTAAAATGATCATTTTAATAAAAATACTTCTAGTTTTGCTGCAACTTTATTAATTATAAAGGTAATTTGAAAAATGGAAAGATACTTTCCATGAGATTAAACAACGGATCTGTTTTTTTTAAATATATTATTATTATTATTAAACTTTTAAGGCTTTGTTAATATCGCCTTTGGTTTTGAGTGTTTAACGAATTTTATGCATTTTTTTAAGATTTTGTGTGTATGTAGAATTTTGGTTGTTTTTTAAAATAAACTAGTGCAAATTTACGTATAAACATGTTAATAATTTTAAAGGCATAGTTAAGCAGAAGTTTCGAAAAACTTGAATTAATGTTTAATGTTTTTTGCCAGAAAATTATTTTATTAATTTAGTAGTGGTTTAAATCTTTGAGAAGAGTATGAATTTTAAACCAAATTGTACGCAAAATTTTAAAATCGATTTTATCCGGAAATATAAGATATACGGTAAGATGGGATAATTTGGAATCATGTCTGATTTGAAACTTTGAGATTTTTTAACAATTTTAGATGGCAAAAGGAAAAAACAACGAACTCTTTGACCATTTGAAACTGTGAGAAAATCCCAAAATAGACATGATTCCGAATTACCCCATCATACCCTAGGCGCCTAAACTTTACATAATTTTATAAGCAACAAATTTTTTAAAAACCCATTGTGTACAAAACTTTAAAGTCGATTATCTAGGAAATTAGAAGAAATAGACCCCCTAAACTTGTCATTTTGTTTTTTTTTTCTTGGAAAGTATTTGTCCCAAATTTGTATTCAAAATTTAAATTACTACACTAATCCTAATTTATGTTTACTGGTTCGTAACTGATTACCACCAGTTTCAATTTGTCTAAAATTTAAATCGTAAAAGAAATCCAAAATCCAAACTGATTTCATTTGGTTAAGAAGCGAATGCTCTCCAGTAAAATTTTGAATTTTGACGTTTGAAATCCTTAAAAAACATACTATCTAAATCAATTTTAAAACTGATACTTACACTTATAAATTTTTTGTAGCCCTAAGGATGTACAATCGGACAAGTAACAGGAATTTTTTTTGAAAAATTATCAAAAATCAAATTATTAGTTTTGTTTACTCTTTTTGGAGTTTTAGCACTAAAATTAACCCTTAAAATATTTTTTGTAAAAACGGAGTTACATATTTAACCGGCCTGGCCATCCAAAATTTATTTCGGCATCGAAACACTTTCGGATTCAGGAACATCCAAAACCAATACCCTTTGTATATGAGCTCGATTGCAGATGGTTGATTGTGAGCTTATGTTATGAGCCGTATAGCTTATAACACTATAAAGCTGTCGGTATTGCGCGACTTTTAAGGTGTAAAATGCACCAGAATAAACGAATTTTCGTTTAGTATATAGTGCATTCATGGGCTGAATTTTTTCTCCCCCCATTGACTTATGTACGTATATTTTGCCCCAGTATTTCTGACGTAACATGACGGTACTTCTCCAATATATACCCCTATTTTCCCGGGATATGGCATGACGTCACGAAGCAACTACCCCTCTTGAGACACTGGGTGCCTCAAAAGAGGGTAGCTTTAGTCATGTATGGGGAGACAATGGCCCAGTGGCAGTGTCCGAGACACACAGCCGACGATCAATGTTTCCCCACACAAACAAAACACATGACCCACTTAAGTGCCATTAGGTGGAATAGCATTTGAGATGTATGCACTCAAAAGAGCATTATCCATCGCAAAATTTCGAGCATCATCAAATCAACCCCCGCGGATGGTCAGTTCGGCGAAAGCACCTCTCATCGGGCTTATCGGGATATGGGAATAAATAAATCTGATGCTGATGTTTGGAAAGTGGAGAGAAATCTCTCGAGTTAAAGTGATATCATCCAAGAGCAATAGACCACAATTGTGCTATAATACTCTTATCATTGTGATTACACATGAATGATTTTCATTCACATTATCACAATCTTTAATGATTCAGCTCCATTGCAAAGTTTGTATTTTTTTTATTTTTTGTTTTATTTTTAAAAACTTGTACATTCATTTTGCTGTTGGTATACTTTGGTGTAGCCTTTGGAAGAAGTTCTCGTGATTTTAATAAGGTTCTTCTTAAGAATAGGTAAATTATCAGGAAGGAGCAAATTTCAAAATATATAAATTAATTGATTTTCTTTGAATAAATACTGTTTTATTTACTTTATTTGTATTTAAACAATAACCGAGCACATCAATTTTAAGTTATGTGTTATTAGATTTATTTTATAAATTTAATAAAATATTTTATTAAAGAAAAAGAAAGGTAAGCTAATATTCAATATTTAACATAAATAATTCATCATATCTTACAATCTTTCATATTCAAAATTAATTAATGATGTTATAAAATTTTATTTGAACTTCAAAAAAATTTAGAAAAATTCGGGATTTTGGCTTTCGGGATTTTGGCTTTCGAGATTTTGACCGGGACCCGGTAACAGATATCAACCCAATATTCTCGATTATCTTTCCATCATGTTTATCCTTATCTCTTCCTTTCTCCTTCAAAAACATATTCATCTCACACACGGTTCATACAAAAATTTTCATTTTTAATATATTTTGAAAATTTCCCAATAACGGGAAGATTCTGTAAGTAAAGTAAAGTTAGTAAATTCACTTGTGAGACTTTGCCTCAAGTCATTGATATAAAGCATCATTACTAACTGATCAACTTGGCCATTTAGTACATTATTTAGTTCAGAGGTGTACAAAAACCCTTGAAATCGAATTAACGTCAAAAAATAAGCAGTTACAGTAGCATTTTGACCGTTTTGACCATTGACGTACATGTTTCATTTGACGTTTATTCGGTTTCAACGGTTTTTGCACGCCTCTGATTTAGTTTACAAAGGAGAATAGGCAAAATGGGCAAAATGGTCTAATCTTCCGTCATGAGTTGGACCTGGTAGTTACTCGCAAAAATAACAAGTTTCTTTAATCAACCCGAAAAAATGTAGTAACAGCATTAAAGCATATAAAGTGTGCTTAAGAATGGAGTTGAATTATTTTTTATTACACCCCCCCCCCCCCTTTTCTGCAGTTTTGGCTAATCTTACGTTGTTTGTGTCAAAGATCAATTTATAAAGAACTTAAGGAAGATTTTCTCAGAACAAACTATATATCTACCTTTTCGTTTTCGTGTAATATTCCAGGTTTACCTGATAAGCAGGGCCGTAGCTAGAGTTGAATTTAAGGTAGGGCATCAGTAGTTAAAGGTAGGGCATTCATCAATATTTTTGATTGATCTATTTTGGTTAGTCGATTTCCGTCCCACTTCACTTGAATGTAAGTGAATGATATAAAACAAAAAAAATGTTTTTCAAAAAAGACAAATTTTAAAAATAAAACATATTATTCTAATTCTCCGATGCATATACTTAAAGGGTCACGTGGGTCAAAATTGACAAAAAACAGCAGATTTTGTTCTAATTTCTTTTCAACATAATAAAAAATATAATTAATTCAAGCTCTTAGGCATATAAAAGTACAACATTCAGACTATATTTTCTGAAATTTTCATTTAAAAATGTATCCAGTGAGACTTGATTTTTGGAGACATTTTTGAAAAAACATACTTTTCTGTGGAGAAGATTTTTTCGAAATTGGTTCATCTGGAAACCCAAAACCAAATATTTCCTGTTACCTGACGGGTTAAACTAGGCTTTGAACGAAGGAATTTAAATAAGGTTTCAATGACTAAATTTTTAAAAATGTTAAATGAAAAATTTAGAAAATATGGGTTATGTTAATGTTGTATTTTTATATTCATAAGAACTTAAATTTAATATTTTTTAATATGCTGAAAAAAATTGAGAAATTATTGTATTTTTACAGTCTTCTTGATCCACGTAACCCCTTAACTATCTTGAGAATGCGTAAATAAGAAGAGGAAATATATTGAGTTTTTTTATGTAAGAAATGTAAGAATCTTTGCGCTCATTTTGCAGAGAACAATTGAAAAACATTATTTCATTTAATTATTCATCAAATAATTGAAATTTCAACTCATTAATAACAATGCCAAATTCATGGATAAATATTCTATTTTATTTTTTTTAAGATGTTTGAGAAAATATTTAAATATTTTACAAAATTATTGTTTAACTTTAAATACGATTTTAACCAATTGCATTAAGCACTTCAATCGATCACTCTATTAGTTTAGATGTATATCCCATATCATACTACCAACAGTTTACTTAGAACATTATCTTAGTTTCTGGTTTTTAAGGTAGGGTATTGGAAGTTTTAAGGTAGGGCATTGCCCCTCAATGTCTCCCAGCGCTACGGCCCTGCTGATAAGTCTTTGAATATCCTTCAAATTCATGAAAAGGTTTTAAGTAAGGAAATGTCTTCTATATGCAGAAATATTCTCCTAGGGAAAAATAATTGAGATCCCTGAAGATCGAAGTATAAGGGATAGCCGACAGCGATAGAACAGAGCTAGGTTTTTCAGGACAATCTGTCCTTCCGGTGAGCTTCGGAATTTGTTGATCAAACACACAATTTCACCAGAGCTTTCGATACTTATTGTGTCTTCCTCAGTGGTTCTTGGTTAGTCTTTTCTTTGGGATTTTTGTCACTAATTCCTCTACTTTCTTATGAATCAATTTTTTGAGTTTGGTTAGGAGAGAATTTTCATCTCTCTTTTTTACACAGCGAACGGACTGATACCATCGCTATGAATCACCATTTTAATATTAGGAAGGGATAATAGATATGGATAATATCATAAGGGTAAATTAAGCTAATTCAAAACCTGCTCCAAATGGAACTTTTTCGCTACTCCAAATGGGAACGTCATTGTTTTCATAATAAATACAGTACGAAATTATTATATTTATATATTTCCTATACCACAGTTTCAGTATTTAGTTAATTTTGCTCCAAATAAAGCGACAATCCATTCATATTCACAAATTTTAATTTGTTAATTTCTCAGAAAAATTAATAGTGTACCTTTTCACCATAGAATTTTTCATCGATCGACCATGTTTTCCAATGAAAAACACAATGAGGTGACTCTTGTTTATTTGTTTTGTTTAACATTTATGTCCTTTTCCTGGCTAATTTTAGTTAAATTAGGTGATAATCTTTATTATTAACGGTACGTAAAGTTTTCAAATGTAATAATTACCTATATCGTGAACAAAAAGGGTTTTTCTGGAGTGTCTGCAAATGCTTCAATTGGAAACTCCGGAAATATGATTTTTTTGGAGAGATTTTCTTATTGTTTTAGATGGGAAAGGAGAAAAGACCAGGAATAAGAACAAATCCTGCACTCAGGAGCAACTCAACAAGGTTTAGGAAGCCTTTCGTTGTGGTTTCACTTACACTGTTTGTCTCCAATTAGAAACTTTCCCTTGTCTCCATTTAGATTAATATATTTCCAATAGAAGCATTTTACGCTAGCGTATTTTTCTTGCATTTAAGAAGTTTTCAAATTATATCTAAAGAATTTTCACTAAACAGTAACATTCTAGAAAAGTCAATGAGCAAATTTATGTAATTCTCTTCAGAAGAAAATATGAACTCAATGTGTTGAATCTTCAGTCAAAGTTAAAGCGTCTGGAAATGGTTTTGAATTAGGACATTTACCCTAATATACTGTTTTATTTTAACTCTGAGACCATCAGTATCAGTTAATATCTCGAGTTCAGTCCATCATTAAATCGGTAGCAACTTGTGGAGCAATCGATGAGTGTATTATTGAACAGTTAATTAAGAAATCATTCACCTCCTGCTCGCAACCACTCAGCAATGTCCCATTTTGAGCACCCTGTTGAAATTCTTACGGGGATGAAGAACAATGACAATTTGTACATGGAATATTAGGGGAAACATATCCCGAGAACAAAACAATTTCAGAATATGGCTTTGTCTCGAGATTCTTTCACTCTTCCATGTGCAGTAATATTATGTTTTGGGGGCAAAATAGTTACCACCACATGTGAGTGAAAAAGCTAGGAGAGGGATAAAAGCCAGCCATTTCTGGGTGAATTCCTAGCGCATGCCTGGTCAGAAGCTTTTTAGTTAGTGAGGGAGATGATTTCGGGAAAATTGTTGCGAAAATTCTAGCTCGTTATATGGTTGAATTTAGCAGGATTTTGTGTTTAATAGGTTACTGTGGAAGACATAGAGTTATCAAATAGTGCAATAAGAGTGTGGAAAATTAAATTTGATGGCTTTTAGTGACTAATTAAGAGATGTGAAAATGATATTTTGCGTAGGGTACCGTCTCATTGCATCCACCCCAAAAAGCACCAACACCAAAGCACTTTTTACCATGCTGAATATATACCCGTGTTCGTTCTCTACCTCAACACATATTCCTTGAAGGGAGAACCGATAAAACAGGGGCCAACAGACGCGCTTTCATCCTCAGCGCCAGTCTTCATTGAGTGTTCCAACGTCTTAGTTGTTCGGATTAGTAGTGCCCACATTCGCTGGGAAATTTTCTCTAATAGCCTCAAATAATTGCAGTTTTTTCCTATCACAAAAATTCCCCCCTTTCTCTGCCATTGCTCTCAGTGAAATTTAATAATCTGCATTCTAAAATTCTAATGAAAATGTAACATTAAATTCAGTATCTAACAAGGATTACATTACGAGGCTATTGAATGTTGTACAATGTAATTCACAGAGTGTTATATAAAAGTTAATATACTAAATGAACCCCTAAAGTGATTGAGTTGATGATAATTCAAGTGTTTTTTTAAACCAATATTGATGATTACATATAATTGAAAATCTGGGAAAATTTTATCTTCTTCGCAAAAAAATGAAACTGAAATAGAATTTTTACATTAAAAAAAATCGTGTTCCAAAATCTTAATACCCTCACCTCACGCGAAAAAAAGAGAAATCCTCGATGGTGGAAAATGTGGTACAGAAAATAAGGAAAATCCATTCACCCCTATATTCCATATCACGAATCCCGTACATAATATAGATTTGTGCACTATAACTAAGTATATATGTAAAATAGTACATAGCAATTTGACTTAATTTTCCACACACTTCATCCCTCTTCCACAATTTCTCTTTTCATCCTTCTTCTGGGAATTAGTCCGGAAAAATAGTCTCTTTGAGTAATTCAATGCTCCCTTATTTTCTCACAAACCACTCAACATGACCACTTTTTCCCATTTATTCACCCCTATTTCTAGAAAAAAAATAAAAAAAGAAATCTTTTTTTCTGTACCCATACTGCCAAAATTTTCCCCTTTGTTCGTATGATGTTGGGGAATAAGGAAAGCTCTGGAAATGTGTGAAAATCTTCATTATATACCACAATACTCACACTTTTGCACGAAAATATATATTCCCAGAATTTTCAGTTAAAGCACATTTTGGAAGATAAATACTCTTAAATATATTATTTTAAATTAATTTTTTTGTGTGCAAAAGGAATAATAAAGAACTGTGATCTCCATTGAGAAAAAGTTTCAGTTATTACTGCTTCAATGATCGTTCTGGAAAACACCTTCATGCATGTAAGTGCTAAGTTTGAATCAATTTATTTCTGGCTCAACAAAAATGAAACATTTTCATTTCGTCGGTGCCACTTACCGTAGTATCATAACTGAAAAGTGCTAATAATTAAAATGAGATTTTATGGGCCGAAAATAGACAAATAAAACTGGAGTAGAAATCTCTTTCGGCAAACAGTTTTCGAATAAAAATATCCTCGTTTAAACAGACTTTTATTAATTTAGTAGCACTAAAAATCCTATCAATTAGAAAAATCCAAAATATTTATTTTTGTATAAAATAATTATAATTTTTTAAAACAATACTTAAAATACTTTTATCGTAGCAGTAGTCCTTTGTATTCATAGGGGAAAGTGCCCATGCTTGATACCATTGGAAGCTTCGTAATGACTAAATTTTCTATGTTTCACAATATTATGTGACTCTTTGCAACCATATTTTAAAAACTATGGAAAAGTGGCTAGTTTTTTTTAAATATATTGCGGAGTCACGTTTATTGAGAAACATAGGACAACTTTAGTCATTACGAAGCTTCCAATGGTATCAAGCATGGACACTTTCCCCTTCCTATATTTGCATTGTATGGAAATAGAGTCAGTTACGACAAATGGATATAATGTATATCCTGAATCAAGTTTTATTGAAAATTTATTTTTATTTATACTCTCTTCTTCAGAATTTTCTTGTGTGACCTCTGAGATTGACCCTTCCTTGCTATAAGAGCAACCATTGGTTTAGCTTGGTTAATCACATCACACTTCTTACCCTTTACGGACGAGAGGGTCAGAAAAAATCACTTTTCCGACTTTTTAGAGCAAAACACGACTTAGGATTTAGGATGGCTGTAGGAAAAATTTCATTTTTGGGTCACCGGTGACCCAATCGATCTTATAGGGTTAAAAAAAAATCCCTCATTACTAAAAGTCTGATCAATGTTAAGCCCAATAAATGGATCTAAGGGCCCAAATAGTTTCAGGCTGATTCTCAAGAATATTTATCCTGTAAAATTTTGCAGTAGGTAAAGGAAGTTTTTGCAGAGACGTCTTATCGAGGATCCTAAGTCGTCAGTGTATGATACTTTATAATGAAGCTCTAATCATTACTGCCAAATTTCACAGGAAAATTATTCTAGAGGATCAGCCTGAGTCTATTTGGGCCCTAAGGCCTCGCTGTGTACATTGTCTTAATAGGCAAGATTTTTGAGAAAATTTTAAGATTAGATATTAAGGTCGAAACGATCCATTTGATGTAAAAGAAAATAAAACATTTTACTGCACGAACTCAAAGAGCAGTAATCGTCTTTTTTCAACTTGTGATCATGCTAGACCTTAAACGGTAACAGATATCGACTTCTGGTTTTCGATGACCCCCAATAAAAAACAATATCTCTAGACGTTTTTTCCACCCCCTACCTTCTCCATCCCCTCCAAAACTATGTTTTTATCTCAAAAATGACCCAAGTTTTTTCAATGATTTTCCGGATATGTTTTAGAGGTAGTCCAGGCGAACATTTCGTCCAAACATACCTATGACCGGAAAATTCGCCATTTTGAATTATTGAGTTTGAAGTATATTCGGTCAACCACTTTGAGGTCCCATTTTTCAAACAATTTGGTTAAATTTGGATTTTTTGAACAGGTATTAAAATTTAAAAACCGGATGCATCGGTCTTTATCGGTGATGAATCGGTTAAGTATCGACTTTTTTGATTTTCAAATGCTTTTATGCAGAGGCATACAAGAACCGTTGAAACCGAATAAACGTCAAAAGAAACATGTACATCAATGGTCAAAACGCTACCAGAACAAATTTATTTTGACGTTTATTTGGTTTAAACGGTTCTTGCACTCCTCTGCTTTTATGATTTATGAATCAATTTGATCTCTAGTAGACCAGTAAACAGCAAAAGATCTTTATAAGCGTATTTTTTTGGTCAATGAAATGGATTCATGAAATTATACACGGTGATGACTTTTGTACTTTCTTCTCCTTTATTCTCTCAGTACGTCGTTTCGGAGGCAGATTTCCTCCTTTCTCAGATCTACAAATACATTTTTGAATCAAATTTCAGACAATTTTTGAAAAGACTTACCGTTTAGGGGAAAGTGGCCTGCCTTTGAATGCGGCAGCCTTTTAATACTTCAATTTTTCTCTTATTTCCAAAAACTAAAATTCCATTTTGTTAATCGAAGTTAATTAAAAATAGTTAATTGTGTGTTTTTGAGACTGTTCGTATTGTTTGTAAATATTTTCAAAAATTGTCCGAAATTTGATTCAAAAATGTATTTGTAGACCTGAGGAAGGAAAAAATCTGCCTCCGAAACGTCATACTGAGAGAATAAAGGAGAAGAAAGTATAAAGGTCATCACCGTGCACCGTGTGTGTATAATTTCCTGACAGCAAAAGATCATGCGAAAAACTAATTCAAGGAGAGCTCTATCTCGTGACTTCGAGCATTCCGCAAAGCTAGGACGCTTTGCGCTTTTATTTAGGATTTTAAAACATTCAGGAACCAGGCTAAATCTCCAGTGCGAAATTAGTATGGTACCCTACAATACTTGAACTTCTAAATTAAATTTAGTGAGAATAATTTGACTCAAATATTACATGATTGACAGCAAGAATTATAGTGCTATTCCAATGAAAAATAAGTAAGTCTTTGCTTTTCACTGATCTCAAGTGCTTCTACATAGTCAACTTTTCTTTTATTGGTTCTTACCACGACTATTTGGTAGTTTAGAACACGTCGAGGACTGGGGAAACAGTCGAGACAGGAACTAACACAAAGAAAAGTCGATAATGCAGAAGGAATTGAGAACAGTAAAGTGCTAAAAAACATGTTTATTAATGGTATAGTACCATTAATTCAGATAATTTTTATAATTTTCATTAATTTCTCGATTTGGAATTTTGAGTTTTCTTACTGTTCTGGGCAAAAAAACTCGCAGAAATGCTGTTCCTTTTCTTCTTATTCTTCTTTTTCTTCTATTTTGTAGTCCTGCTCTCTTATTTCTCATTTCAAACGGTGAGGAAATCTCAGAATTCCGAATTGGAAAATATTCCAAATTACCCCATCCTTACTTGAGTATTTCAGTCAAGCTAAAACGTTATTTGTGGGCTAAGTTTAAACTTTTACTCCCTAAAAAATATAAAATTTAAGAAGATATATAGAATTGAAAGTCCAAAAGAAACATTTAAACGCATATTAACCATAATTAATTGTAAATTATGATAAAAATTTTATGCATTATTGTACAGTCTGTAAAATAAACTCATTCTAAAGATTTTGTTTAAAAGAAAACCCCAATAAGGCTTTACCAGTATTAAATCAAAAATATTCAAAATTGTTTATTTTTTAATCAGAAAGTCTAAATAAATAGGTATATTGTAACAGAAAGATTTCTTTGGTTACACTTATGAACAGATAGGGGAAGTGCTTATAATTTTGGACAGTCTGCATATAAGCATCGATATCCTAAGTTTGAAGTGCCATATTTTCAATACTAATTGACTTTTCTTGTTACTCTCTTTTCAGAAGGATTGTTTAGAAACTTGGCAAGCTATTTATCATCTCATTTTTACTAAAATTAGTTTTAATACGTTTAAAAATGAATTGATATGTAGAGGTGAATTTGACTCTTATTTTGGACAACTTGGTTATTAATTTTTACAACTTGTCTGTAAATTTGGACAGATAATCCGCCTCAACAGGATGCCCATTGTTCTTCATTTTATGAACCAATCTTACCAAGTCCTCTTCCTGGTCATGTAAGGGAAACGTGGAATGTCACAAGAAGCCCAGAAACTTTCCATATCATTCATTAAAGTGAGTTGACTTCGGTACTCCAAGTACGTGCGGATTCGCTCATTCCCTGCCCTTTCCGGGAGCCTTTCAAGGCATTTCTCACTGCATCTCTTTCGTAGAGATGATGCTCCTTCATTTCACCAGGCATTTGTCCAACCTAGTCATCACAAAAGCTAAAACTTCACGAAATTTCGTGAGAAAAACACCTGTCCAAAATAAGAATCATCACCTCACTGGTGAATGTCTTAAAAAATTTCCCATTTTTCACACGAAAAATATAATTCACAAGGCAAATCTCACTTCAGGTCAAATGTACAAATCATCAGTAACGTGAATCAACACAATATTCAATGAATATTCAATAATATCACTCAAAAACAGCGAACAAACTTTGTTAGTACTTCACCAAAACTAAATAAGACTGAAGTAAGCCACGAAGTTCTGTCATATTTCTCGTAAGCAATTGCTCACACTGAATTTTGAACAAAGCAATTTCAACTCAAATCATATTCAAATTTTAACGTATTTAGTGTTAAAATATTCCAAAAAAAACAAATATTTAGATAGAATTCATTATTCATCAAATATTGAAATAAAAATCCATCATTTTAATCAATTTATTTTTAGTGTCCAATGTTATCCTCAAAGTGTCCAAAATAAGAAACTGGACAAAATTAGAAGCATTTCCCCTATGTCTTGTTCTTTTTATTTATATTTATGGAATTGTATATCACAATATGTATGGTGAAAAATGTATTCACTTTTCAGGGATATTCTTTCTTACTTCAGATTCCTTTCCATTTTTACTATACTTCTGTGTTTTTATTACACACCATTTCCGTCCAGTACATAAGCGAATATATGTATATTTTACGAGGGAAAATAAATATTTTCATATCTTTACACTATACATAGATACACGCGTACATATTTAACGTAGAAGTCAACATGCTAAGAACTTGGACATTTTGTACCATGTAAATTTTACATTATGCAAAAATATTCCTCAAATATGTTATTGCGAACACAATTTACATGTTTGAAATGGAGTGTGTAAAATAATTAGAGTTATGAGTTCGAAAAAAGAAATGATGAATTACTTAATTGCAACGTCACGATAGAACTTTTCATATTTAAATGTAAATTCTAAACTCAATACTTGGTCATTTTCGCTGTGCGAAAGGATTATGGAAAATGCGTGGAGAGAATTAACTCGTGTTAGGAGTTTCACGAGAAAATAATTGATCCTTGTGAAATTTATGCACATTTGCGTATGTGAAGTAAAATACGGAAAGACCATGTTAATAATGAATTTCTTATGTACTCCCATGGGGTTAATCTTAGTTTTCCCAATAACGTAATTTCATCAATTATCTCAGTCAACAATTATTCTCCAGGGGGTAAATTAGGCAACCAACATACAGAATCTTAAAATAGTCTTGTGATGTGTTTAACAAATTAAATCCATTTTGCTCTTAAATCCAACCCTGAGCTTGCGAATTCATGTTTCAATCGAATTTATTTTTTCTAATCAAAAACAACCCTAGTATTATGTGATTGAGCATAAACCACGCCTTAAATATTCAATTCTCATAACTTTTCTATTCATTTCCATTTACATAACAACCATGTGCCAAATATTTTCTATCTTAGAACACCAACTTCTTGGAGGTGAAACTTTTTTTATGCCACTCCTTGGTATATCCAAAATATGCGTACAAAGGTAGAAAAGAACAAACTGCCAAATAATTCACATAAATGCGTACATTATATGTATGTGAAGGAAGATGTCAAGGTACGAGTATATGGCATAATGAAATGGAATCTTATATTAAAAGAAAAATCTACGCGATTTTCGTGTTTACCACCAATTTTAGCGTCGTTGCCTGGAAGATTTGAGTTTTCAAACTTTACCATACATTCAGGTTCATGCTTGTATCACAATAGCACGACAAAAGAGGAAAGAACTACGATATCTCAATTTTTAGATGGGAATTTATCGTGTGACTTTGGTCTTCTATATACCGAAAAAGTTTAGGTAATTCAAGAAAACTGCTTCTCCTCCCAGCTCTAGTAAAAAATTCTTTGTGAATTTGAATTCCGAATAAAAACAGATTAGAAATTTCCACGGAAACTATATTTGACAAAAATTGATTTTTTAAAACTCATGTTTGGAGAGATTCTTTCGTATTTTACATTAAAGCCATGACGTTTTCGATTGTAAGAGCTTATAATATGGAAAAACAATATTTTCCATATATCATCATCATCATTTTCAACCGCTTCAATGAGACTAATATATTTCTAATAAAATGTAATTCTAATAAAAAATAAATAAATAAAGCTTATTATCAATTATTAATAATTATGAAATAATTATGTGTAAGTCTCTTAGGACAAATAAAAGAAATTCACATTATTCGATGGCATTAACGTTCGAAGAGAGAGTACTTTCCCCTACATCCCAAATTTGTAAATAGACTTTAATTTCAACATTGGACTTTGATATGTTCAGAAGAATTGTAGAAGATGAAATTATGCGTTTTTTCGGTTTAAAATAATTAGAGCCGGATAATTAGAAGCAGATTCAAATTTAAAAAATTTAGACGTGACCTCGACGAACGGATTGCAGATTTAAGATCCTGCTTCCTCTAACAAGTTTCCCAGCTAACACATTAAGTACTTTTTAAGACCTTAATAAATTCTTAACTCAATGATTTAATTTCGAGGAGTTGTAACACATCCAACTAAAGTGTGAAAGTAAAAGAAAAAGGCCTCAGCCTTTAAACTAAGTACTTAATTGAGTCTTTCATGTAAGCCCTTAATTAAGCAGTTTGTTTTAAAGATATGAAAAGTATCTACATTAAGTACTTAATTAAGAACTTATCACTTAGAACTTTTTAAGTCGTTACACATCGCACACATCGCATTTTCTATGCCAATTTCCACATTTTGCCATCAGATGTCAGTATTTTCGCTCAAAAAATGCTTTAGGTAAGGACTTAATAAGTACTTATTAAGAACTTATTTTATGCACTTTGACAAAGCTCTTTTTTAAGAGCGTGGATACTATATGTTTATTTATAGCATTGCGCTAGTAATGTCTTATCTTGTGTTAGCTAGGTTTGACAATCTTGCGAGTCAAGCAACCATTCTTACACTTTTTTTCATTTGTGGTTGATTTTCGTAGCATTTGAAGCCTGTACGGTAACCAACTGACTCTGAATTTTTGAAGCAGGGATTATGGGAATACCATCCGAAATACTTTCAATACGATTATCAATATCAACCCTCTGAGTCAAATCCTTGGGTCTATCAGTAGCGTTTTTCAGATGTACGAGTGCATCATTACCATAAATTTTGACAATTTTATAATATATATGCTGTCATAATTTTCAATAAAATTTGGAAATTGAGATTCATTGCGGCAGTACTCTGGACGATTTACCAGTAACTTATCAATTTAACCTCAATTAAAAATAATAAAAATAACAACATATTTCTAATTATTTATCATCATTTTTATATAAACATATTGACCACTAAAAACTTTAGAAATGTGCAAACCCACCATTTGCCATTAACTAATAACATAACTTCAAAATATTATCAGATTACATTAAGTTATTTGCATGTTTTTGATAATTTTGAATTACTTTTCAAATTAGGCAACAAACTTTTGACTCATGAAATATAATCAACTTGTAGAAAACAATTATTTCTTATATGGAATAAAATGATAAAGTTATTTGCAATAATTAGTAATATTTACTCGGCTTGCACTTCGTCTTAAACTCATCTTGAAAGTTGAAAATTGATACAAAGTCCAAAGCGTATTGAATCAAGTTTATTTCATAAAGTTAAATCGAAAGAAGAAATTGAAAAGTCAATTATTTATAGACAGTTTCTTTTAATAAAGTCATAAAAGATTTGAGAATTATTTGAGTCATCTTTAGAAAGAATAAAAAATACCTTGAATAACTTCAAGTTTAAATTAAAATGCGTATACTTCTAAAAAGAACCTGTCTCTCTGAATTATAAAACATTACAAGAACTTTAGATTTTCATGAGGTGAGTGCGGCCTAAGTGACGTCAAAGCAATTACTGTCGAAGTAACGAAAGAATGAAAAAATGTCTTCTATTATATATACTTAAGTATAAGGAAGAAAAAAAAACAATAAAGCCACCTTCCATTCTGTTCATAGACGAGTAATAAAGTTTTAATTCAATTTCTGTGTCTTTTTGGAACTCGTTAACTATTCTCTAATATGTCATAAGAGGGTAATTTAAATCTGTTATACGACATAAACTATCTTATAACTGACTTTGAATTACCTTTTTGTTTCATTGGTCATAAAAAATTATCTTCAATCATGGAAAAATAAAAGAATATGAGTGCTTAATATCTACAACTACAATATGTCAATCTATTATCAAAGTCCTATTCCATATTTTTTCTTCACAATATTTTGTGTTCGATATAAGCACAACCCTTGTTAAATAGAGTTCCAATTTCATTAAATGGTACGCAGGAAAGAACAGATGCAATTTCTCAGCCACAAGCTTCGCATAATTTAAAAATTCAAGAGAAATGTGAGGGGTGTTTTGTTCTCATAAAATAAGTAAATTTTTTATAAGTCACTATTGAGCTTTCTGGGTCGTGTGAACCATCATTCTAACATATGTTTTATTTCACATAATGTTTACATATTTAGAACGAAATTCACAACGGACAATTTATAGAAATACATAATGTGATAAGAAGTGTAAAGATACTGGTAATCTCCGGGGATGACAAAGTTGAAATAAATCTTAAAGCGAAGGGATATATGCAAAATTTATTTGAAAAATCAAGGGGCTGACATGAGCTCTGAAACAAGCAACAATTTTTAGAGTCAATTTTTCTACCTTCGCACGCATTTAGAGGGAAGTGGGGTACCATTAAAATGGGGAAGCTTTAAAATAGAGCTTTTTATCCCATTATCAAATGAAAGTAGACCTAGTCATGATATAAATCAGCTCTACAAACTAATTGTGAAACTCAATTACATCATGATAAGACTCAATTCCATTTTAAAATAGGAGAAAAAAGCCTAATTTCACAACTGCCCCAATTTATAACTGCCTCACTTCCCCTTAACCCTCTAACGAATAAGACCGCCTCCAGGCGGTCTTCACAAAAATCACATTTACAGCGACAATAAAGGTTTTATTTATTTAAAAGTGCTATAGTGTCGTCGGTAATAGTCGTAATAGTCTTATAAACATTTCTTGAATGTTTGAACTCATTTTGACTCTTCGTTTTGTCGCTATTCCGAGTTTTGTGTGACAGGTCAGAGAAAAAGCAACAAAAAATATAAGTGCAAAAAAACTCATTTCCAATTTCCATAGAAATACCGATTTAGAGTTATCTGACTAAAATAAATTTATTTTTTACTGAAAGATATGTCATTCTACTTTGTATATTTTATTTAAAAAATTTGAAAAAACTAAAAATGTGAATTTTAGAAGCAAAAAGAGTTTCAAAAAATTTTTATATTATATTTTCTCACCTAGCGCCTAAACTAAAAAAAGATAAAGAAGAATGGATGGTTTTTTCGACTTTATTGGATCATAATTATCATTGAAAACATTGTTTTAGAACTTTTTTTCGCATATTAAAGAAAACACCGTTAGAGGGTTAACTCTTTAAGAACGAGTGGGACACCGTGTCGCAAAAACAAAGACAGTTTTACTGCTCGAACTCCATGGAGAGAGTCCGTCTGTCCGTCTGTCCGTCTGTCCGTCTGTCCGTCTGTCCGTCTGTCTGTCCGGCTGTCGCTAGCTCTAGCGGCCAAACGGTTAGAGATAGAGACTTGGGACTTTCGGGGGTTCCCCCCATTAGTCGACCCAAGGATCGTGAACATGCCCCTCATTTTTCCCCCATCCTTCCCCTTCCCGTCCAAAACTATGTTTTTTGGGATTGCTCGAAAACGCATCATTCATTTTTTTAATTTTTGGATATCTTTTAGAGATTATCCAGGCGGACATTTCGTCCTAAGACGAAAATACCGTTGAGCCATTCCTAGTAACGGTTTTTCAAGGTCAAAGGTTAAAAAGACACTAGAGATCGCATTCATTAAGAATGGTCTTGGAATTTCCTATAAAACTGAACTGGTTTCAATCGGTTTTGAATTGGTAATAAACCGGTTCATAACCGATAAAAAATTTTATACGAAATTCAAATAAATTACTCATGAGGTGTATTTTGGGAAATATATTGAGTGATCTATAAATCGGTTCAAATCGGTTCAAATCGGTTGTGAACCGGTAATGAACCGGTTATTTACCGATAAGTAATTTTTGTCGAATATAATTTTTATTACTCTTTAAACTATTTTGTGGAACCTATTGAGTAATTTATGAATCGATTCAAACCGGTTGAGTACCGATAAACGGTAAATGATGCGAAAGTACTGTTGAGGTATAGCATCTAAGTCATGAGTTCGAGCATTTCGCAAAGTCTGGGACGCTTTGCCACCCCTTTATACAAAATTTAATTAAATTACTCCTGAGGTGTATTTTGGGAAATATTTTGAGTAATTTATAAATCGGTTCAAATTGGTCGTGTACCGGTAATGAACCCGTTATTTACCGATAGGTAACTTTTGTTCGAATATTATTTTTATTACTCTTTAAACTATTTTGTGGAATCTATTGAGTGATTTATGAATCGATTTTAATCGGTTGAGTACCGGTAAACGGTAAATGATGCGAAAGTACTTTTAAGGTATAACATCTAAGTCACGAGTTCAAGCATTTTGCAAAGCCTGGGACGCTTTGCCACCCCTTTTTTGACTATAAAAAGTTGTTTTGTCCTCTAAATACAGTAGAGTCTCTCAAATCTGAATCTCTCAAATTCGAACGACGTTTGGATTCAAATTGTCAATTGTGAGGTTATGTTAGAAAGTTCGTGGTGAATGAAAATCATATTTACGTGCTTCTTCCTGAATGTTTACATACATTATGGTCGTGTAAAATGAAAAGGAAGTATGTTACCACTAAGACTTGCGAGAAAGTACGGAAATTTGATTCAAAGTGCAATTTAATCTCACACAAATTTCGTTAATTTTGAAAAAATCTTTCGAATTTTGGAGGTGAGAAATGTCAAAAATACCCCCCGAGCGTTCGAATTTAAGAGACTCTACTGTAGTCCAATTTTGTTTTTGTTTTTGAGACACCACAATATGTAATATCTCTTAATTCGCCCTACATTAGCCAAAAAACAGCTAATGGACTAAATATATTTTTATTTCGCGATGAAAATATATGAAACAAATTAGGAGATGTTATATACCTCTGTAAAAAATCATAAAACGTATAAGCGATTTGACTTTTTCATCATCATATCAAAATTCAAAAATGTAAAAATTTTAAGATTTCCGGAGCAATATATGTCGTTATTTGAAAATTTTTACCTGATAAATTTTTAAAATTTGTTAATAAAATAAAATAGAAAATTATTGATACTAATTACTAAACGTTTTAATGAGTGATTTACTTATATTCAACATGCAGGGGAAAAGTTTAAAAGCATAAATTGGATACTAAAACTCTTCCCACAGATAACTGGAGTAGTTTTCCCAAATTGGCTTTGTATTGTGTCATTTCAATTGACAAGCAATTTTTTGTGATGAAATAGATAGAAAATGTACAGACGGTGTATTGATTACTACTCATAAAATACGAAGAAAATAGGAAATTACAAATTTCTGTTGATTTTCAATCGATTCCTTCTTTCTCTTGTCCATTAATAATTCCAAGTAAATGGAACGTTCCCAATAGTCCCCAATATAGTCTCAACAGAAAGACGATGCATCATTGAGGGGGTTGGTGTTTCATAAAAATAACCGCCCATTTCAAGCACAAACACTAGGGGAAGTGCTTATAATTTTGGACAGTCTGCATATAAGCATCGATATCCTAAGTTTGAAGTGCCATATTTTCAATACTAATTGACTTTTCTTGTTACTCTCTTTTCAGAAGGATTGTTTAGAAACTTGGCAAGCTATTTATCATCTCATTTTTACTAAAATTAGTTTTAATACGTTTAAAAATGAATTGATATGTAGAGGTGAATTTGACTCTTATTTTGGACAACTTGGTTATTAATTTTTACAACTTGTCTGTAAATTTGGACAGATAATCCGCCTCAACAGGATGCCCATTGTTCTTCATTTTATGAACCAATCTTACCAAGTCCTCTTCCTGTTCATGTAAGGGAAACGTGGAATGTCACAAGATGCCCAGAAACTTTCCATATCATTCATTAAAGTGAGTTGACTTCGGTACTCCAAGTACGTGCGGATTCGCTCATTCCCTGACCTTTCCGGGAGCCTTTCAAGGCATTTCTCACTGCATCTCTTTCGTAGAGATGATGCTCCTTCATTTCTCCAGGCATTTGTCCAACCTAGTCATCACAAAAGCTAAAACTTCACGAAATTTCGTGAGAAAAACACCTATCCAAAATAAGAATCATCACCTCACTGGTGAATGTCTTAAAAATTTCCCATTTTTCACACGAAAAATATAATTCACAAGGCAAATCTCACTTCAGGTCAAATGTACAAATCATCAGTAACGTGAATCAACACAATATTCAATGAATATTCAATAATATCACTCAAAAACAGCGAACAAACTTTGTTAGTACTTCACCAAAACTAAATAAGACTGAAGTAAGCACGAAGTTCTGTCATATTTCTCGTAAGCAATTGCTTACACTGAATTTGCAACAAAGCAATTTCAACTCAAATCATATTCAAATTTTAACGTATTTAGTGTTAAAATCTTCCAAAAAGAACAAATATTTAGATAGAATTCATTATTCATCAAATATTGGAATAAAAATCCATCATTTTAATCAATTTATTTTTAGTGTCCAATGTTATCCTCAAAGTGTCCAAAATAAGAAACTGGACAAAATTAGAAGCATTTCCCCTATACCAAAAATACCCTTGTGGAGATTCTCAGTACCGTTTCCAAACACGATGTATCTCACCTGCACATGACTTCATTCTAAAATTATGTGAGGGAAGGTAGTTTTTATAGGGTCAAGTCAGAAATTACCATCAATAACCATCTTGAGCAGACATCGTGTTCCATATTTTGGCCAGCACTACAGCATTTCTATAGAGCTGTGTCTTTTATTATTATTGCTGAGAATTCAAGATCGAACATACTTTTTATATGTATATTTTTTAATACGCATAAAGATTTTATTTTTCGAACACAAAGAGAATGCAATATATTTTTCGATATCTACACGTGTCTCACTCTTTTTATATCATGGAAGACGTATAGAGTAACAATGCGGTAAATTTGAAATCAATCTATCTCTTATCTTTATAAAAACCTAAAGTTTGAACATATCAATTTTATGTTTTCGAAGACCCCTGTAAAGAGATGTTCATAAAGTTTCTTTTTACTGAGTCCACAGATAGAGAGCAGTATACTATAATAATCCTTTGAGTTTTTTTTTCACCCTCTAAATTTCCATCTTCCACCGCCCAAAGACCACTTCTTCTAGTTCGTCTATCCTTCTACACCGCTATAAACCAAACAGTTAGAGATAGAGACTTGCACCTTTTAAGAGACACCCATAAATCGGCATCCGTATCATTAATATAATAATATTAATAATGGTAGCACAAAGTGCCATAGAGGGACCTAGGCCTTCCGATAAGGGCAGTTTTCTTATACAGGAATGGGATTGTCAATCTCATGTCCCGTGAAATCAAGTGCAGTGAAGCTCAATGGATACAATTCGAACAACTTTAACGCTAGAAAAAATCCTGGTTACCTAAAAGGGAATTCGAACTTCGAACCCGAGACGCTTACATCATACAGTGAGTACTTTATCACTTGACCCATTCTTTCCGTACAGAAGTTGATCTTGAAAAATTCGAAAATCTATTTGAAGATCCAAAAAAGAGACTTTCTTACTTCTTAATACTTTCGCAAGGTTGCGGAAGTTACATACTGTTCGGATTTCGAAGTGCTGAAGTGTCAAAATGTGACGGTCTTCACATTTTTGTGAGGAAAAAACAGAATAACGACGTTTACTGTTCTTGATCCAGTATTTAATCACTCCATAATCACTAAGTAACTCTTTTGTCAGCTTTTTAGTGTGATATTTGATAAATTTTCCCCACTTTTTCGAAAATTTAATATGAAAATTCGAAATTGAATTTGAATTCTTCGAACTTCAACGACTTTTTGTGCAAACCTTTTATCCAAGACACTATTGGAGAATCAAAATCTAATTCTGTTTGGGCTCATTGAGTGCCCTGTATCATTAATATGCCTTTCATTTTTCCCCATCCTGCTCTTCCTCACCAAAATGATGCTTCTTTAAAAATCATAGGGTTTTGCTTTACAAGCTTCTAAATTCGTATGAACAAGCATAAAGATTCAGATACATCCATTTATTCACTATAAAACCGCCTTTGGAGAAAACTTTATAAGACTTTGTCATAATCTTTTAAGCCCACATAGGGGCTCACCTAAATAAAATTAAAACATATAGAGGGAATTTGGAGTACTGAAGGTGGCACCCATTTTTCACTTAATCAGAGTGAACCGTCTACGACGATTGATGCTCAATCACTGAAGACTGGGGACAGTTACCTAACAGTGGAAGCCCCAAAGCAACCTTTCAGCACCTATAAGGATATGGTAGGGATTAGCCCTGTCAAAGGAATAAAGGATTAGAATTCGTGGGACACATCGACTGGGTTGGCATGTGTCGAATATACCGTACGCTCTACAATTTCAAATTCGTAAGTCAATTCGCCTTACTAGAAAACAGAACCAAAAAGAAAACGTTAGTGTGGAGAAGACATTTGAAAAGCCATAGAAAAGGAAGCACAGGGTTCCCTGTCCTAGGCCTTGCAGAGTGAACAATTGGTTGTTCTGAAACTCAGGACAATAATATGATTAGTTGGAATATGGTTAGTTTCCTGAATTGAAATTTCCCAAAAACCTGAAAAGCTATTTTTTTGGAAAATCTAGACTTGTGATTTTATACTAAGGGTAAAATTGATCCATCAACTTTCATATAATTTTTTTTAGAAGTTCAAGACCTTTGGGGTAAAGGTTAAACCTACAATTCGAAACATGTGAGAAATATATCAATTTGTGGGGCGAAGGTTAAGTATCAGTAAATGTGTTGAAGTTGAAGACGCAAGATTCACCCATCAACACCTCCCATCTGTTCCGTCACTATTGAGTATACACATGCCACAATTTAGTTTTCTGAATTATTTTGCTCCTAAATTGAACAAAGAACAAATTTTCAACTGAGCCTGGGAATTGTGATCCTGGGAGTCGAAGGTCTAGATAAAAACATATTCAATAAAAATTATTAGAATATCGGCAGTTCTGCACGATTACTTCTATCAGGACTATTTTAGAAAAAAAAACATGAAATGCTGCATAATGTCGAATATCATTAAATATTCAAAATATTTTTCAACAAGTCTAAACCGTGTGATATTTGAACCGATTCGAAATTGTAACGAATTGATAAGAAAACCAGTAATTGATATTTTAAACCAAGATTGCTTTTATTGGGTTAGCTCCTGTATTTCTGAGATGTTTTTAAAAAAGTAATGGTTTTTGGACTTTTTATATATTTTTAAATTTAATTAATTTGATTTATTTAGCTGAATTTCAAAAGAATATTTTATTGCCCAACCAAAAATATCCAAAAATATATAGGGCAGGCTAGGGAGTTTGGGTGGGACAAAGTTTTTTTTTTTTTCAATGAATATTAAAATAAATAGAGTTAAACCACTACACAATCGTGGGCGACATTAAGATATATCTTGACCAAAAGAATGGATATTCTAGGTTTTATTGTTTAGATTCAATAATCTAATCTTTAAAAATTGATCAATTGAGTATGTTTTCGATGTCTCAGTTTTCCTGTTTATAATCAGTAGGTAACTATAAATTAATAATCTAGAGATAATAATAATAGATAATAATAATAAATCACTAATTTGCAGAGTATTTTGGAAAAATATTTGCATAAATTTTGCAGAGACAGAATGGCAAATTAATTTTTTTTCTTTTCTAAGAAAATTCATTTATTTTCTGAGCTCAATAGAATCCTTTTAGTGAATACAAGTCAATACTTGTGGGATATATATGGGCCATGCAAAATTCTAAAACTATTTCTTGACTCTTTGGAATAATGCCTGAAAGTCAAAACACAAAAAAGTGTCCTATACCTACCCGGGTCTCCCTTATTGTGATATTTGTCTTTGAAACATAATTTATAAAGTCCACGAACAGTAAAAAATTAAATTTAATCAGAGAATAAAATTTGAGAAAAATTCAATTTAGAACTTTAAGAGCAATACATTTTTTCGAAAGGAAAAATAGAAAGTTAGTTTTTGATTTATCTACAACCATCTTAGATGTAAATTAAAAATTTAAAAAAAAATAGAATTAGATTTTTCATTGACCAAATGTGATCTTTTACTTATGAAATTTAATTTTTTACTCCTCATTTGCACTTTAACTTTATAAAATGGCAAAAATTATTTTCTATTATTAGAGTACAAATTTCAAAACGTTTTACGTACACCTCCAGGTAACCAAAGACCACCTTAATTGGACTATAGGTTACGAAAAAAATATAAAATGAAATTTTTAAAAAAATTTAAATCAAGTTTTCTTTCTTAATGAATTTGGTGACTAATCACTTTTCGAACTAAAAATATTTATAACATACAACTTTATACTTTATAAAAATAAATTTACTGAGTGTTAGCATAGCAATACGTAGTTGTAATTGCAAAAAAATAATAGCAGGTAAAGAATATAGCAATGAATAGAACATTAAGAATTAGAGTTGGAGAGTAAATTGATTTTTATTGCCTTAAACATTTTGCCAAACTTTAGTAAATCTATAAAAGAAACATATTGTATATAACATTCCGTATCATACCATATAGTGTAATGTTTGGCTCAATGCCCAAAGTCGACTTTTGCATTTATTTTCACTCAACTGTGCTTGCAATTAAATTTTAGTGAAAAGAATATTACCAAAACGTGTATATAGTATAATTTATGTACACCTTTAGAAACTCTTAAACGTAATTTTAAAGGAAAGTATTTTTAACAAAAAACTATAATTAAAATTTATGAAACCATTCTTCTAATGTAAGGCCGAAATAGTACTGTCTTCATTAATGATTTCTTAGATTACAACCAATTTTAGACTTAGCAAAATCGTTTGAAATTAACAAACAGGATGTTGAGTCTTCCAAGGGTATTCGGAATGTTATTGCCACATTTAGCAATAATACCTATAAATATATGCACAATAAATGGCCTTGTTTAAGTATATTTCATACATATTTTTGTTTTTGCAGTATCAAGTACACAACAACATTGTTTTGGTTGTGGTGCAATCATATCCAAATGATTTGATACATAAAACACGCCATATTGAATATAGATTTAGATCATTTACCCTCGAGTCTTGGTTAAAAAAGTACTTTGGCAGCAAAGCACCTTCCATGTATCTCTATAAATATTGATATACTTGAATACTCAAACGTCATTGAGGCACTTAATTTCAAAAGAAGTTTTGTGATATTAAATAAAATAAATAAATAATCGAACTTCAACACTTTCTTCGGAATATTTTGACTAATGCTATACCCATGCAATACAAATTTCTGAAAAAAAATATAATATAAAGTTTTGTGTATAAAAGTGGGTCATACACCCAAATAGAATTTTCTCTTTCTCCGAGCCATTACATTCCTTGGACGATAACATACCTAGTTATGTAAGTTCACAGAATATAAGTTTTTTAACGAAAATTTATTTCTTATTATGCTGGAGTCCTAAAGTAACCTGTCACGAAAGTTACTACAAAGGTGAAATATGACTTATGAACTTCTTTATTGAACTCAAGAAAGAAAATGAAATAGTTTGTTCTTTGTTTAAAACTGCTTAAAATCCGATATTTCAATACTTTCTATGGCAATGTTAGCGATTAGGATCCAGTCGAATCCATACTAGGCTTGTCAGAGATTTCAATCCCTTTTCAATGAATCAAAACTTCCTAAAATCACTTGATAAATACCTGTGGTAGAGTTTTTTTTTATCATCAGACTGCAAATATCGTTATTTAGAAGGATTAGAAGAATTATTTTTTGTATACAGACGAAATGTTTTCTAATGGTGGCAGCCAAAATACCGAATAGGCCAAAATCCCGAAAGCCAAAATCCCGAATTTTCAAAATCCTGAAAGGGATGAAATTATATGTAGGAAAATGTTTAGAATAATTTCCGAAGGCACAGAAGATTTCCCTTTGCCTCCAGGAAGCGCGGGAGCAATTTTGGGAGTAGCTAATGACACTTTTAAGAATTCGGGATTTTGGCTTTCGGGATTTTGGCGTTCGGGATTTTGGCTTTCGGGATTTTGGCTTGCGGGATTTTGACCGGGACCCGTCTTCTAATATATTTCAAACACATCCGTAAATAATAAAAAAAACGTACATAACGTATTTTGGAATATCCCACGATTTTTAAAATTCAAAGTTTAAAAGAGCTATACAGAATTTATTTCTAAACAGGATAAACTAAATTTGTTGAAAAGGCATGGAAATTTTTGACATGACTTTCATTCGGATATGAACCAGTATATTAATCAATAATGCTAAGACAGCGGTGGACGCATAAACCTCTTGCCTGTGATTATGCCTCTAAGAGACGTAATCATAGGCAGTTCCACTTTTTAAATAAAATAAAATAAATAACGAACCGAAATTTTTATCCAAAATTCAAATGTTTTAGTCCGATCTTTCGTGTGGTTTCTAAATCGATTCTAATTTAACTTAAATTTAAATAAACTTAAACTTATAAAATTAAAGATCCGAACAAAAAATGACGATAGTCTACAAAAATATGTGTGATTAGAAGTAATCATAGGGGAAAGTACTCTCCCTTCGAACGTTCATGCCTTCGAACAATGTGAATTTTCTTTTATTTTTCCTAAGAAAATTACACATGTTTATTAAATATTAGTTAGATTATTATCAATTATTGTGTGATAAATATGTGTAAGTATTTAAAGGAAATAAAAGAAATTTCACATTATTCGAAGACATGAACTTTCGAAGAGACAGTACTTTCCCCTACCTAATTTGTGAAATCCTCGAACTTATGGATATTAAGATTCTCTCCATGCATTGGACCACAAAAAACTTCAATAATTAAGTTCATTTTAATTTTAATCGATGCGAAACTACTTTTGAGGTATAGAATCTAAGTCTACGACATTCCCTTTTCAGAATGGTCGTTAGGTGTAAGGAGAAAGGGGTGTAAAGTGTACAGTACATATATAGCGGTAGAAAAGCAGTAGCATTATATTGCTCTTTCAGTGAGTTTGAGCAATAAATTAACATAATAATAAAAAATAGGATTTGTAACGAGTGAATAGTAAAAGTTTATGTTAATTCTTCATTGTATAATATAAATTTGAATATATTCTCTAACCGATTTTATTTTATTTTAACCACAAAAATACCTGATTGGCATGAGCAAAGAGAGCACTTATAAAATTTACACTGCAGGTACGTAATGTGCCCATTATCATTTCACAAAAGACTCGCTCTCGTCTTCAAAAGCTCGTAAATGGAGAGAAATTGAGCTTCTGAAACTAGAAGAGTTGAGTGATCTGCTCTTGTCAACAGTGTCATCATCGTCAGGCATGGTAATTGAATTAGTAATTGATTTTGCCGCCATTTGTTTACGGCACCGACAAATTGTGACCCGATTTCGTTGATATTGCCATGCCACCATCTCATTTGAGCACATGGGATGCTTTTTCCTTTGATGCAATTAGCGAATAGAGGAGCTTACAATGTGCATTATTACAATGAATATGTGAATTTTATTACATCATGTGATTAATTTTACCACAGTGTATCCCCAAATTAATGAGAATTATTTTATAGACAAAAATTATATTATAATCTGGCTTCATCGTAAATACACTATTAATTGATAAGGGCCTATCGATAATCATTTTTTCATATATGTATAGAAACACTGATAAACTAATGGAAAATTTTCTCCAAAAGATAATTTATTTTTAATTATGAAATTATTTCGAAATTGTAGATTGTCTAAAAATGTATAATTCATAATCCTCTCCAAAATCGTATAAAAATTGCAATTGTTTGTGTTGTAGTACAATGGCTGCAAGATTTCTACAGTGTAATGCGAAAAATAGCTGCACTTCTTATTAGGCTAGATACCCCCTGATTATTGCTAACTAATTGGCA
Source organism: Phlebotomus papatasi (assembly GCF_024763615.1). Taxonomy (NCBI): domain Eukaryota; kingdom Metazoa; phylum Arthropoda; class Insecta; order Diptera; family Psychodidae; genus Phlebotomus; species Phlebotomus papatasi. Next base: position 59,116,370 of record NC_077223.1, read on the forward strand.
AACTTTATTACATCGAAATTTTATATCAAAATTATTTTTTTTTTATGAAAAACTTTACATTCATTGTGGAAAGGCGTCGACCTCAGGGCAAAACTAAGACAAAGTGACTGAAACAAATTCAGGATCTTGCCTTTGAGCGCCTTAAGATCGAACCCAAACATTTTCCTGAAGTGGCGTAGGATCGACAGGTGTATGCTAAACTGGATGTCATAGGATCGCGATCGCAATAGGGATAAACGGTTGAAAAATATGATGATGAAAAGCATTACAGAACATTAGGTTGTCTTAATAATTCTAAAAGAAAACAAAGCCCCAAACAGTCTCAGACTAATATTCGTGAATATTTAGCTCGTAAAATTTGAAATATAAAGGATCAGACTAAATTACCATACTGTAGGAGTTCGCAAAAAAGGATTAGTTCTAAAAAATTCTTTACTTGATTCTATAACCCTCAAATTTTGAGGGTCCTGTACATAAAAAAAAATAATTTAGATAAAAAGACACGGATTTTGACCTAGATCTTTCTCCTCTTTCATTACTAAAATAACGATTTGAAGCCTTTAGGCTCTTTCCTCAGGTCCTTATAAGGTCCATTTATAATGAAAGATACTGTTGAATCTCAAGTTTTGTATAATTACTTTAGGCCCGATAGAGTTAAAAAGTGGAGCGCGATGAGAGCATTACAGGTCCGAATCCCCTTTAGGAGAAAGTACGGCACCTTGAATGGGAGGGAGCACCTTCAAAATAGGGTTTTTTCTCCTACTTTTAAATGGAACTGGACCATACTATTGTAAACCTGTTTCCTATGACTTGTATAAGTTTGCTATGCAAGCCATTGTGAGAAGGCGCCGACCTCGAGGCAGACCTAGAACAATGTGGCTGAATCAAATTCAGGATCTTGTCTTGGAACGTCTTGGAACCGAACGCGAACATCTTCCTGAAGTGGCGGAGGATCGACAAGCATGGGCTGTTAATTTGGATAAGCGGTTGAAAATAAATGAATGAATGTAAAAGTTTGCATTAATCCTGGCTGTTATACGCGTGACTATTCAAATCCACTTCTGGGCCGCTTCTAATACGGGCTTCAGACTTAAGGCTTAGCCATATGGCTTAACTTCTCTAATATCTTATCAGTCAAGATTTTTTGGAAAATTTTGACTTAGGATTGGATTTTTAAGGACAAATGACCTAACCTACGACATTTTGAAAAATCAATAAAATCGGTTGCTATTTAGGGTTTTGAGACCCTCGGGAACTGGGAACTGGGCTAAACCTATAGTCTGAAGACGGTCTAAGCCACTGTGGTGTCATTGGCTTCTGGGTTCTTGGTCTTTGTCACTACTGTACCTATAAATTGGAGGGCAAGATCGTAATAGAAAAAGGACGTGTGGACTTGGGTCTCTCGGGGGAATCTGGGTGCTAGGTGTGGCGGCTAGTTGCCTTAAGAAAGCCCATTCCCTGGCAATCATTTAGGATTTCCATTAAGAACATAGACAAAGATGAGTTGTTCGAAGGTACCACACTTCTTCCTATAAAAAAAATAATGTGTGTCTAGAAATCTGTCTTACGAGAAGGCCTAGCTGAGAGTTATTGCTCACGTCGACCTTGTGCATATTATTAATAAATAATTTGTGATGATATATTTTACCGTTTTGGATTATTAAAAAAAATTAATACATATTTCAAATTGATTAAGAATATAGTTTATTTGACATCAAAATGATCATGGAAAGTGGTTTCCAAACATTCCCATTTGCAGTCACCTCACAAAAGCTCACAAAAGAGTTAATTCTTGAAACCATTAAAATGTCAGCAAAAGTTTTAAACTATTTCTCATGTTAAACTTGCAAAGCCGAAATGGTTCGTACCGAGAATTTTCTTTGTAAACTTTCATATATTTAAGTGAGAGATAAATGATCAATGTGTCAAATCGGATACGGCAATGTGGGATGCGTAGGTTAAACGGTAGAAAGGATAAAATGAAATAGTGAAATATATAATATAAAATCAGTTAGCACACACTCTAGTATTGTATTCTATGTGCAAATACAACTTATATTAAATGTTTGTAGTGACAATAAAATTTATGTCATAAGGATATACAAGAGACATCAAGAGGAAATGCTTAGAGGTGTATTTAAGCGGAAATTCCAGTCAAATTATACAATTGCAGTTTAATTGAGACAAGTGACCGACATAAAATCCAAATGCAACTCACATCACGGAATTTAAACATTTCTTCTATCATGTTCATTCCTTCCTTCTTCCCAAGTCCTCTCCACTTTGCTCAATAAATCGCCGAAAGACCGCGAGTGGGTGAAACTGTTGAAGCTCTCAAGGTACGGGGTGGAAATGCTACGATAGTATCTCTTTATAAATATAAAAACGGGCAGTTGCTTTCAGACATTGTTCTGCACAGCACAAAATTCCATTTTTGTCCGCATAGAAAATTCTGCGCCCGAGAAAAGTTATTATGTGGCAGCACGTTCTGCTTTCTGTCTGTGGGAAAGAAGCTAATCCTTTACATAGCTCGCATACCCGGTGTTTTTGCTCATTCACTCTTTTCGCCTTTCTGCGCCACCACCTCCATTCCTTTTATAACTTCCCAGCAATGAAATGAAAATAAAGTTTTCCGCTGTAGTTTCTTATATCGTCATCATGACTCTTAACTCTCAAGATGAAATTTTCACTTTCGTCAATCAATTTACAAAAATTCAATATGTTGACGTGCTTAATTAAATCTTCTTTTTGTAAAGACTTCTATCTTATAAATTAATAATTTTAATTTTAAAAATATTTATTAATTTGCATACACCCCCCATAGCGGGACTAAAAGTCTTTTTCGTATTATAAAAGATAGGACTGTCAGTTCCTAGATTTTGAGAATTGAGTAAAGTAGAAGTAGATAAACTATATTGAATGATATTCCAAAACCTTTAATTCCAGAAAATGTCCTGATATGCAAAAAAGATTCAAATCCGGGACACTTGCATCATAGAGCGATCGCCCTGCTAACTTACTTAGTTAGATGCTGAACTAAAACCAAACAAAAGTAGATATTATATATTTTGGAATTATGTAAAACAGAATATGCTTTAAATGAAAAAAAAAACCAGAAACTTTAAAATCTTCCTTGATTAAAAGCAAATCTTTAGACCAGAGGTTTAATAATACCCAAAGCTTTAAAATTTTTAAACAACAATCAATTGAAGTGATTTTTTTTTAAATATGATAGGGTGGAATCACCAGTTCTCGCCAGTGCCCCACTTCTCGCCACTTACATTGAAATCGCTATTTTTCGCAATGCATGAAATAAATGAGTCGCAATTTTTTTTGTATTGTTTCTGCTTCTACGCATAGAATCGAAAAATAATAATTATTCGTTTTGGATTCACGATTTTGATCACTTTTTAGAGCAATATTTTAAGCAAGTGCATCGAATCCAACATCTCTTACCAAATGTACTAAGTGTCGTCAAATTTTCATCAGGCCAAAAATACCTATTTGGGTAAATAATTTGTCTATTGAATATTTAATTGCACTTGTGGAATACATAAAATTTGTATTTAGTCAATTAATATTTCATTTTATATTATTTTTGTATAAAAATGAGGCATGGCGAGAAGTGGTAATATTCTGGAATTGATTTTACCACCTGTCGCCATATCTTTTCAATAGGCGACGCTAACTTCACTTCGTACATTCTCAGTTGTCAAATCTGCATTGTTTACTTTCTGCAAAAGCCCCATAATTTGATTTCTCAAATAAAAGTGAAGAAAAATCATTTAAAGAGAGTAATAATAAAGTGATCACAAGGAAAGAGAAATGGTGAATGTATTCTTTTCATAGCATTGCCTAAAATAACCGAGTGTGGTTCTTTTCAAGTGGGTGGCGAGAAGTGGTTACAAATTTTACAAAACTGGCGAAAAGTGGTAAAAAGTGGCGACGAAATGGTTATTTTTGCATTATTAATAAAAATCAGTTTTTTAAGTAGTCCAGCGTTATGTTCTAAGATTATTGTTTTCACATATCTAGAGCCAATACATCTAAGTAACTTTGTGTCAAATTTGACTTATCTTGTAACAAGGATTCAAAAGTTATGATTAAATGAATTTAATTTTTTCCTAAACATGGCGATAGCCGGTTATTCCACCCTAATTCAGCCAGTTGCTTTTAAAGCCGTCTATACACTAGGAACAAATTCAAAAAATGCTTTTTGAAAAAAATTTCTCCTATCATTGTAGGGAGAAACGTCAATTTTTTTAAAGGCAATTTTTGACGAAATTTGCTTAGGGTAAAGTGGTACAAGTTGGACAGTGGTACAATTTTGACAATGGTACAATTTGGACAGGGCTTTTTGTCTTGATAAATTTAGTACTTCATTTTTATTTGTATATTTTTAATACTTTAGTTTTATAATTTGATTCCTTGAGCTTAAAAACAAATTTTGTACTGTATTTATCAAGAAAAAAGCCATGTCCAACTTGTACCGGCGAATTTTTCAACTTGTAACACTAATTCCAAATTATATCACTTTACCCTATAGTGCGTAGACACCATAAGAGGTTATCAAAAAGACTAAAAACAAGATATTTTCGCTAAATTTTTTGTTCAAATTACTAAAAAAATACTCCCTCGATCCCGAAAAAAGTCGTACGTTTGCTAGTACATTTTAAATGAAAGAATGTACGACTTTTTTTTGGGACAGAGAGAGTATTTAATTAATAAGTACATAAAAGTTCTTCATTTGAACTATATTTTCGTTTAAAAATTTTAAAAATTCAATCTCTGTAACCTGATTTTCGGAGTCGTTTTTAAAAACTTTACTTTTCAGTAAACAAGATTACTCAGAGTAGATTCATCTGAAATCAAGGGCTCATCAAGCCTAATAAAAAGTGAAGCTATTTTTCACTTTTCCTTTTAAAAATGTTGCAGATATTCCACCGCGACTTAAACAAATTTACTTGTAGTTCTTGTATTGTTTCGGCGAACATTATGAAATATGTATTTTTAGGTAGCTTTCAATGCACAATTTCGAAATATATCAAACTAATAAATAAATTCTCTTTAGGAAAAAACTTGCCAATAGTGTTCAGTGCCTCTATGCAAAAACGTACAGAAAAAAATGAAATGTTGAGAGGCCCCTGTCGAAATCATAAAACTAAATGAGTCCTATTATAGCAGATGAGTTAAACTAGTCCTTGAATGACGGATTTTTTGGAAAATAATTTCTTGGATCTTTTTGAGGATTTTATACAAAGAAATACCGCTTTCGAGATATTTTATTTTATAACCACGTTTCGTCTTGCAAAATAAGTTATGATCAAGAAAACAGAAAACCTTTTATTCAAAGACTGGTTTCACCCATTTGCTAACAACATTCATTAGGCTTTATGATTTCAGATGAACCTACTTTGAGAAATCTTATCTACCGAATAGTAGAGTCTTTTTTTTCAAAAAGGTGTCCGAAAATCAAGTCTCAATGGTTGAATTTTTAAAGTCTAAATAAAAAATTCAGAAAATATAGTTTAATTTTGTTTATTTTATAGGTGTCAATGCTAGATCTTTTATTATATTAAAAAATATATATAATTTGATGTTTTCAGTCTTCTTGACCATCTTAACCCTTTAACACGACAAAACGAGAATGCTCCCAAAATATCAAACATCCATATAGACTAATCTGAAGTCTCAAAACTGTAATTATATTTTTGCTTAGCAAACGATTCACTTGCACATTTTGAAAAGATCTGTAAACCTAATGCAATCCTATCTGGAAAAAACCAAATTCGTATCTCATATAAAATAAAATTAAAAATTGTTAACTACCTCTATTGAAAAGGAGCCATAAAATGTTTATATTATTAATTAAGTACATGGATGAAATATAGTGGATATTTCGTCATGCAATGCCATTAAGTGATGTAATCACATGGAAACTTGAACATTATTAAGAAATAAACAAATAATACTTTACTATCGTAAAAGGTATTAGAAGAAACGAAAAGTATTTTACACAATCACGTAGTACGAAACATTACGAAACTTTTTCGTATAGTATTAAGTTTTTGTTGAAAAACGTTGCTTAAGTGCGAATCACAAAATCTAACTACTTAGCTTTGTGGAACTAGTAGATGTTCCAGAAAAAATGAACTACAAATTCATCCTGAAGATCAGAAAATTCCATATTTCTATTAAAATTAAGATCCTTAATTTTTTAGGAAAGTTAAAATAACTAAAAATTTAATGTTCTCCACTCCTTAGTAAGTTCGTGTGAAAAAAAATTATAAAATTATCTTGTTGAAATTTCCAACGTCAATGTCTGTTGGAATCATTGGTTACTCGTTAATAATTGCCTTTTCTTAATAAAAATGGTTTAAAAGATTGTATTCTAAGTCAATAAATAGGGTCTATCGACTTTTCGACCGTAAAATGAAATAAACCGTGAGAAATAAGATTCATCGACGAAATTAACATACAAGTTGGTTAAAACCAGGGGGGTGACATTAGATCTGAAAAATGCGACTGGTTTTAGTGTAATTTTTTCCCTGTTTTCGTACAGATTTCACGAGATATCTCCAAAACTACGTAGATTGCCAGTTTGGGGTTTTCGGTTGCCTCTTCGTTATTAAATTGGCTTTTATTTTGTATTAGAATTTTTTGCTAATTCATTCTACAATGACAGAAAACAGCTAATAAACTCAAAAGTTTTTTCGGCTCGCTAGAAACACATGGGAAACATAGGAAATGTCATGCCCCTTGTTAAAACTTTCAAACTCTTTATTATGGCTCTACATTTTAATAAAAAATTACGTATTTTGTTTGTATTTTTATTTATTTTAATTTATTTTTTGTTTTCTATATTTTTCTATAATATTATAGTACGTTGAATTTCACTGAAAAATTGGTGCTATCAATTTATGAAATTCTTTTTGTTAATTACTATTTATTTAGTTATAGTTTTATTCTTGTGTAGTTAAACTTGAATGAAACTTGGAGTGATACTAAAAATCTCATACCATAAAAACTTTATCAGAGATAGTTTTTAAAATATGTGTGAGATGAATCACATTTATTGTGAAACAAGAAAATTTAGTCATTACGAACCGTGGGTACTTTCCCCTACTGAATTTTTCCTTAAGAAACGCAGTACTAAATTTTTACTTATATATTATCTATATCACTATCTAATCATCATGATTTTTTGTGCTTCAAATATATCGAAAATCAGTTCATATTTGTTAAGTTTTAATTAAAAGTGTTGCCATTTAGATCAGGTTCCGGATTAAGGTTTTCTCTCCTATATAGAATATTTCAGCCAAGTTGTTAACAATTAGTGTTTCCACCGTATCAAAATATTAATTATTTTAGACATCGTCTAAATTAATAATTTTATAAATGCTTAAAATTGTTCTTTTTCTATTTTCAGATAATTTTGGAGTGAAATGGAACGGTGACAAAATAATATTCCATCACTGACTGTTGCTTCAGCTTAACACCTATCTCTTTCGCCAGTTAGCAATATTGAATGCTAAAAGGTGGAAATTATTATATCTGATTTTTGAGTGTTAATTTCCTGGCGCTTGAAATTCAATTACAAGCGACCAACTTTTTAGACTTTTTTCCTATCACTCTAAAAATTGGAAAATTCTATATTGAGCAGCACCGCCTCAACGTGTTTTATTTTGAGATTAAATGTATACAGGTGATATAAGAAAATATCAAATAGCAAATGGGACTGTAAAACTGGAGAAAGGGCCAGTTACTATTTCGCGGGAAGAAACGTCATGACCGAATGCGAGGTGCAACGATGCACCTGCAAGGGCTGAGTCATTGGCAGGTCTACCACTCAACCCTGGAGGCTCTTACGAAGTCAGGTCTTATTCTCGTCCTGGGCGTCGCCATAGTCGCTTCTAATATTCTTATTATAGCAACATTCCTTAATTTTAGAGGTAAGTCTATTCATCCGTTCTAAACTATGTTTCTAAAGTCAATAATATTCTTTTTTGTTTTAACTCAAAGGTCCATCAGAAGTAATAAATTATTATTTGCTGTCGCTGGCGGTCGCCGATTTACTATGTGGACTACTGATAGTGCCCCTATCTGTGTATCCGGCCCTAACTGGAGAGTGGATTTACGGAGATATTCTCTGTCGCTTCATAGGATACTTGGAAGTGACCCTGTGGTCGGTCACTGTGTACACATTCATGTGGATTTCAGTAGATAGATATTTGGCAGTTCGAAAACCTCTTCGATATGAGACGGTTCAAACGAAAACCAGGTAAAACACTGCTCAAGTTTTTTTTTTCTAAATATTCGGCGCAGGAATAGTCTTAAGTTTAATCAATGTAATGGACCCTAGTCAGTAAAAACAATTGTCGGTTTTTTTGAAGGTTTTTTTTCTATTTTTATATAGTAAAATTACAATTATTCCTAAAATAATTACCCGCTTTAAACAAATTTAGATATTTTGGAAAGGTATTGAAAATATCTGCAACTCGCAAAACATTTCAAGTGTTTAAGATTGCATTCCAACAAAAGACTTCATGCTGTACAATAAATCGATGTTAATATATCTTATATTGTGTATATCAGTAGATTCACTCGTAGGAGCTCTTTTTCTTAACGAATTGATAAATAATATTTCCTGTATTGTCCTCTTTATAGTGGATTTTGTTATTAAACTGAGCTCCATAAAATCCTTGATTCTGATTTGTTCATTATTCGAAGACTTAGAGGAAACTGAGGCACCACCGAGCATGGGACCAACCCAAGAAACATTTTTTTCTTAATATAGTCTTGTATAATTCCCCAAGTAAGGCATTATAGAACCAAAGATATTTTTATTTGCTTATAACGTTCTTGATTCCATCACTGAGATTACTATAAATAAGTAAAGTGGCAAACTCTTAAAGATCTTAAGAGCTTCTACAGGAATTTCAACAGAAATTTGTCACTTTAAGTCTTTTAAAAGTGCACTAAAAGACTTGTCTAATACTTGGTTTTATAAGGCAGCTATTTTGCTTCTTGGGAACCGACCATCCGCACGAACCCTTTCCATAAGGGGTAACTAATATAAGAAATCGAAAAGTCTCGAGTTTCCGCTTCCTCGAAATAATATATAGGTTCCCAGAGTTCTCCATGGGTTCCCTGGAAAATATTTATGATTTTCCCCGTGTTCTCGGAAAATATATGTGAGTTCCCTAGGATCTCTAAAAAAAAACGTATGAGTTCCCCATAAGCTCCCTAAAGAATATATGAGTTCCCCGGGTTTCCTGAAAATGGGCTTCCTGTGAGTTTCCCGTGAGTTCCCTAAATTATATGGGTTCTCCGAATTCCTCAAGTACCAACTCGAATTCAATGTACAGATTACATGAGTATTCCGTAGATTCTCTAGGTTCTGCCCTAGACACACTTGCGACTTAAGTCGAAAGACGACTTAGTGAATATAATTACGATAAGCCTCCTCTCGGCTAATCCTCATGTCTGTCAAGGCCCTTATATGGCCTGGTCCATTTGACTCTACTTGTCCAAAAATAAGCTAACCCTTGACTTTTCAAATTCACCTATGCACTTATTTGAATCTCCCCCACAGTAGTCAATAAAATCTATATATTTGCGCTTAAAACGTTAAGAAAATTTCCTTAAGAAATAAGTATAATAATAATTAGCAAACGATCTAAAATGGCTTTAGAAAATATTTTTGGTTTTGTTTTTTGTTTTCTAGAACCTTCTACCCCTCTTCATTTTCAAAAACTGAAGTCAAATTTCCAGAACCGTTTTAGAATTATTTTAGTACGATTAATAATTTCAAAATAAGTTTGCCAGATTGAGAAGTTTTGGAAAACTTTGATCTCTTGCCATTTTATAAAATTTATTTTTAAAATCAAACTACTACGAAGTTAAAGATTTTAAAGGACATAAACTCGGATACTTAAAAAACGGGTTTCAGACTGATGATTTAATCCAGTTTCCAAGTGTTTTGAAATCTTAAATAAACAAACAATTTTATTGTCTTTTTTTAAAAATCTATATTAAACCCTTCGGCTTTATTTAATATTGAAGTCAAAATTGACCGACACATCTTGGTTAATAAAAAAAATGTAAAATTAAGCCATCTGGCTAAACATTGAGTCTAAGTAATGGGTAAATAACTGCAAAGATGAACCTGCTTCTTTTTGAAACAGTCGTGTGACTTTGCCCTCCAAGGGCGACTTTTCCACCCTGATGTTCGTAAAGCTTTTCTTTAATTCTAGCACTTATGGATGGTCTTTACCGATCCGACCGATCCTACCTAATATGTCCGATCGGTAAGGACTATCCTAAAGTGCTAGATTTATAGAATAGCTTCCGAACAACAGGGTGTCAAATTTACCCCCGCATCTACAGTACCCTTCCTCAATATTTTTAATTTTTCATTTAAAAAAATATTATTAATTAAATTTTCTTCAATTCATAAATATTTCTAAGCAAATTATTATTCACAAACGCTGCACAAAAAAACCAACAGTGAACTTTTTATACCCTTAACCTTTTGTGGGGGATAAATCTACGACTCAGAATACATATAAGCCGAACAACTCGATTTTGAATTTCGAAAAATAATTATTTTCAAAGTTATAGAGATTTTGAATCTCAAAAATACTGTACTCTGCATGTAAAATCTCAGCTTCAAATCGCTCTCCTATAAAATTTTCCAACTGCGAGTTATTCGTTTCTTATTCTGAGCAATCGAAATTATCTTTTCTTTTGATTGCAGATGCCAATGTTGGATGGCGTTTACATGGATTTCTGCAGCTATGCTGTGCTGTCCACCTCTTCTAGGCTTCAACAAAGCACAGTTCGATGAAGAAGCATACGTTTGTATGCTCAAATGGGGCAATATGGCCGCATACAGTGCCACCCTGGCCATCCTAGTCTTAGGTCCTAGCGTCATTTCCATTGTCCACAACTATGGCTATATATTTATAATGATGCGTCGCCTGAAGTCCGGAGCACCAATCCACGATAAGGAATATGCGACGGCTCTGGCAGAGAATCTAGCCAATCCCAGTCATACAATGTCCTTCGCCTTGATATTCTCATTCTGGATCTCATGGAGTCCGCTAATTGTTGTGAAGGTGTATGAAAGTATCACAGGCGAAGAATTTCAGAATCCTCTTGTCCATTTCGGTATTGTGTGGTTTGGTGTACTCAATTCCCTCTGGAAGTTCATTATTCTAACGGGCATGTCGCCACACTTTCGACTTGCACTGAGAATCTTCTGTCTTACGATTTGCTGCAAGACTAAGGGGCGCCTTCAGGCGGAACTTATAGGTTTGGATCCAGATGACTAGTATAGTCTGTGTGGCGACATTAATGAGCCAACCGATAGAGTGGAAAATTTCTACACATTAATAAGAAACTAAAATACGAAAACTACCGATTCTCGTCTTGTGAATGGCATTGTAAAAATGCACAATGACGTTACAATTGTGATCGTAATTGATTTTAGCACATGTGCATAAAATCAATCTTAAATAATTAAAAAAAAGACAATTGATGCAAAATAGTGCATCTCAATGTGAAGAATCAATATAACAATGATATTACATAATGACTCGCTCAATATTATAGTAAACATAGTAAAACTTTAGAAATAAAACAGTGGATAAAAAAAAATAATAAAATAAATTAAGAATTAATAAAGATAAATTCTGAGATATAAACCAGTATTTCAACAATTTTCAGGGCTTACATTAAAAGAAATATGAAAAAAAGACATTGCAGACACTTACGTAATTTTCAATAGATAAAAATTACTACAACAACTTATCACAAAATCGAGTAAGATCTAAGAAATAGCAAACAATTATTAAGTAAATTTGAAAACGTCATTTATAATAAATTACCCCTATACATTTCTAATAATGAAAAAAAAAGAAAATTCTGAGATACACGTAATGTTATATAGGTAATTTCAGAACAATTTGCGCATTAGATCTTAGGAGATTAAATCAGAATTTAGATGCAGTAACTTTTTCTATAGTTCTACACGTTGAAATTAATAATAAAGAAGAAAATGTAATAATTTAGGAAGCCAGTAAAATTAGTCCGCGATATGTAGTACATTAAAAAAAAAACAATAAGAAAATATGAAGTTTGAAAAAAATAAGAAAGATGAACGTTTAAAAAAAAGTGTTATAAGGATGGAACTGCACAAGAAATTTTTTTGTAGAAACGAGATCAAAGATATATATTTGAAAAAAAAAGAAATCTAAAAAAAATGTAGCATGTATTGTCGATTTGCAATGACATATTTAATGTAATTCGTAGAATAAAACAAAATATTTAAAATTTATCTTTTAATTTAGAATAGAATAGGGGTATGGAAGGTAAATTTTATTGTAATATCGCTTTCATGAAAACCAAGCTTAATTTTTGAGCATAATATGTGAGTAAAAGAGAAATTTAAAAAATAAAATGTTTACGAAATTTACAACGAATCTAATGGAATTTATTGTGAATCGCAATTTTTTTTGTTTTATCATTTTGTTAAAATAAAAGAAATAAGAAAAAAAACGTAGTTACTAACTCTAAAGCATAATACGATTCGGATTTAAATCTGTGTGAAATAATACAGGCTTGAAGTTAATAAAACAGCAGCTAATATTTAGGCAGAAATTTTAACACATTTTGATTTACTTTTCATTGTTTTTCAGCTATTTAAAATAGAATTTTTAAATAGCTCCATTTCTCAAAATTTGACTAAAAAATTTTGAATTTTGTGTAAAAGTTAAAATGCACGTTTTCTATTTTTACCAAAAAAAATACATACACAGATATTCTTTATTAAAAGAAACGTTTTAATTTTATTAAAAAAATTTAAAAGAAGAATAATTTTTAAATTCGCAAACAGAATGAACCAATAAATTTAACATATGGTTATGTTACCTAACAAAAGATATAAATCCGTAAACGTTAGCCAGGCAGGTTTTCAGCTCAAATTCTTGATGTTGATAATAAAAAAAAACATTTTAGAAAATTAATAACATCCTAACTATAAAGTAATAGTGTCTATAGAGAAATGTACCTTCATTTATATCGTGTGTAAATTGAAAAAAAAAAAGAAAACTAAAATACGATTTTTTATTTCTATTCTCGTATATTACAAAATCGTATTCTTTTTGATTATTCAAAGTAAATATTCTTTTTGTTATTATGCCACTTGTTGATTCTATATCACTATTTTTTAATATTAAAATAAGATAATCCATAAATTAATTGAACACCAAAACTCAAAATTGAAAACATTCCCTGTATATAAGGTTAATTTAAAAGAGAAAAAGAAAACTTTTACCCAGCCGAAATAAAGAGCTCTTTCTATAAATGAAGATTAGATTATTTTTAGATGAAATAACAGTTTAAAAATAAATAAAAAAAAATATAATCCCAACTTCATATTTTGATATAGTGTATAACAGGAAATTATTGCATACATGTATTACCGACTCGTTTTTATTTTTTTAAATAAAAAAAAATATTTTTTCTTTTTTAATTTCGTCGTCAAATTTCGGCGTACGTTTCCACAGGGCCTATATATTATACTGTTTGATGAGAAAGTAAATAAAAAAAAAGAACTGTAATTTTAATGGATAAAACTTCTTTCAAATATTATATGTCCTTAGACGCAGATCTTATCCATGAAAAATACAATATTTTTAATTAAAAAAATAATTTTCTTTTCATAAAGAAAACTTTAAGAAAAAAAACCGTGATCTATATTATTTACAATGGCGATATGATTTATGTATAAAGAACTTAATAATGATACATAAAAAAAATTGTCCTGTAGAAAGGGTATAAAAATGTGACATTATTATTAAAAAGAAAATATAATTGTTCGCCTTTTTTGTACAATAAATTCAACTTTTGTATTTTTTAATAAAAATATAACATCTTATATAATATTTGTAATAGTATTTATTGAAGAAAAAAAAGGAAAAAGAAATATAGGGGAGACAGGGGTAGAATTAGCCAGCATATGAAGCTTTTTTTCCGCGAGTGACTTGTGAAAAAATGATAAGTTTTGTATAATATTTTTATGTTTCATAAGTAGCATTAGGATATTGGCTATATGAAACAGTGTAGTTCAAAGCTCTAAAATCCTTGGCTTTTTCTTGAGAGGATAATGAAAAAAGTATGACACATTGGTTACACTTGCCCCGGCCTGGGTAGAAATAGCCACTTTTGGGGTACTAATTGCCACTAGTTTCCCAGATTAAATTTTAAACTAGAGATACCAAATATTGTTTCACTTGATACACTGAAGCCCACTGATGCTAAATATGTTACTTAAACCTACAGAAAAGGGCTTTAGCAAACTTTTTTATGACATTTTTGTAATTGAGGCAAAATTAATGCAAACATTCTGAAAAAATCTATTTCTCAAGTTGCTCATACAAATGGCAATATTGCTTGGAATATCAATAGTACTTTTTCATCTAACAATTATCCATGTATTAGTGAAAAATCATTGATAGTTTTAGCCCGCCACGGAAGAGTGACTACAACTGCCCCGAGGGCTGTTTCAGTGCTTATCATCTTATATAAAAAAGTGGATAATTATTATCCAAGTGGAAAATATTTTTTAATTAGATTTATTAAACCAGAAACGAGGTAAAACTATGAAATCTTGGCTAGAAACTCAAAAAACCAAATGCTGGTCCAAAAACTGTAACATCAAATCTACAATTTTATACCCATTTTATAAAAATGCTTCTAAATTGTAGGATAACAGGATCAGAGTTATAAATATTTCTGGGAATATGGGGATGTGTTCCTACTTTCATTAAAAAATACTTTGCTCGATGTACATATTAAGAAAAACGAGAAAAATCCACTGTCTACTTTTACCCCTGGCTATAGGTACCCCGGTCTCCCCTATAATTCAAATTATAATATAGGACAAAAAGGAAACAAATACAGTAAACTCAACAAATAAATAAACTTCTTTTTAAAATATTTCTTCTATATGTTCAATCTTATTATTTGACAGTAAACAAATGAAAATTATAGTCACAAGATTTTCAGCGAATTTTTCCCATATTTTCCCGAAGAAAACCAAAAAAAAAAAAAACACTGCAATACTGCAAAAATAATTTAAGAACTAAATTTAAAATTAATGCAATAATTTATTATGTTTTTACATCTCAAATAAAATGAGAAATTCACTAAATATGTTACGTAGAAGACGACAGTAAATAGTAAAAAAAAAATAACAGGTCAATTAAAAATGAAATACATTTAAATTGTTGATATTGTAATTTTTCAACAATTCTGTATAATATTATTGCATTTATGTAATGCATCAATATGTTGTAATTTTATAACACTCTGTTGTTTTTTTTTAATGTTATTAGCAACAATGTTACGAAAACCTGCAATCAGTTGACACAAACTTCTTCAAAATAGCTGATAAGGAAAAAAAAATGAGAAAAACACTTCTTGCAATTCTCTCAAAATAAGACAAATTTATTACATTTTGTATTAAATTGTGGAAATAATTGTGTTATAGACATGCGAAAGAAAAACTACCACAATTTGTAGAAGCTTCCGAATTTCAAGAATTAATAAAAAAAAAACCAATGACAATTAAACTGTGTGTTTGAATTAGCATTAAAATCTGATTTGCGTTATTATTGAAAAATATTTTTTAATAAATTATGTCAGAAATTTATTAATAAAAACATTAAAAACTAAACAATTCCATTTATTATTGAATATTTCCATCTGTTGATTCAAAATTTCAAAGTTGTTTGACGCCCTCTAGCGTGAAATCACGGAAGCTTCAATATTGCCTACAATTCGGCAATATTGTTTGCTGCCGTCTGACGTTAACTTGACAGCACAGGAGAAATGCCAATTCATGCGATAAAACTGTATAGCCCTATGATTGTTATGATTCTCTCGTGTGTTATGGCATTATCAGCCGAGATATTTTAACACTTACAAGGCCAGAGAAGAATCACTCAAAAAATCAAAATATTCATTCATTAAAATAACACAAAATGTCAATAGGGGGAAGTGGGGCACCTTTGAAAGTGGGGTACATTTGAAATTGGGATTTTTCTCACCTATTTTTAAGTAAAATTGAACCTTATCGTGATATAATTTGGTTGAACACACAGATTGAGAAACTAAATTACATTATGATAAGGCTCAATTCGACTTAAACATGGGAGAAAAATCCCAATTTCAAAGGTGTCCCATTTCCCCAAAGGATTTTTTTTATTTAAACTAAAAGCGAATTCGTACTTTCTTCTTATTATAAAACAACAATTATTATCATGCGATTCTCCAATCCCTCCAATCAATTTACCTGTAAAGTTTTACATTTTCTTAATTTTATTGAGTTTATCCTTTAAACCATATGCTTAATGTTTGTGTGAATTTCTCGATTTTTCCTTATCAGTGACTTTTTGTTTTTAAATCTAGGAGGCAGTGGGGCACAATTGAAATTGGAATTTTTTACGATATAATTCAGATGTACAAATAGTACATTATAATAAGGCTCAATTTTATTTAAAAGTAGGAGAAAAATCCCAATTTCAAAGTCACCCCACTTTCAAAGGTGGCCCACTTCCCCCTCTTTTTCCAAAATTAAAGAAGCTACTCAATCACTTACAGCTTGTGCTATCAAATTTATTTTCTAGTAGAAAATTCACAAATATAATTATATTTTATGGCAATTATTTTATAAATCAAGAGAACTCTCAAAAAACTTTAGCTATAATGAAAAATTCTACATAAGAAAATTTCTTTAAAAAAGTCATTTTCGGGCAATTATAAATATTTTTGAGACATTGGTTTCTTTCATAGAACCAGAAATTTTAAAATTGTTGAAAATGACAATCACAGAGTATGTTTTAAGAAATATTTTAAGAGTATTAATCATGAGAGGTAAAGAGTGAGTTTTGGTATTTAACAAAGTGATATCACCTCCTCAATGCACCGTGATGGAGTTTGAATGTATATCGAATTATGTTCTCTGTCTGGTTGACATCGCTAGTCTATCAGACAGTTATATTAATATATAGGACACTTGATCATTTTTGTCCTTATATAAATTGTATCAATTTCTAATGAACTTTACAACCTATAGGTTGTATGGTTATGGTATACCACAACTGCAGAGCCTGAAAATTAATAAATCTAAATATGCTTCTGATGAAGCTTTTTTAAGGTAAAAATGTAAAAAAAAAATACTACACTTTTTTAAGCTGGGAGTTTTTTTTCTGATAACACTCTTAACTATTTTTACATGTAGAAATAATATATAATGCAATCCTTATAGATGGATCCCTAATAAGAAATGAAATGAAAGAAATAGCATTTTTCTCAAAATACAGAACCATATTTTTTAGTGACTCTATTCCGTATTAAAATTCTAACTTTCCATACGTATGGTTCAGTCGCTAAAGATTTATTATTTCTAAACCACTGATTGTGTGGATTGGATACATAAAGTGCATTGCCCTTAGTATAAGCCCAAGCACTCTGCTAAAAAATGTTAAACTTTTTCAGTAAATAAATGAGTAAATTTGGTAAGTGAAAAATTCAAATGTGGAAAGAAAAAGAAATCATTCTGATAAGTAAAAAATATAATTGGTTCGTAACTTTTTAACCATACAAAAAAGGTAGGAAAGATTCCAAAGGTTCGAAATTATACTCGTTAAAATATTTCATTTTGGTCAATATTACATTATTTAAGTCAGTTAGTTGTTAAGATGCCATTTTACATCATACCTTATGATGTTGAATTGCTTTATATCTTAGTTTTCCCCTTGATTAGGAGGAGGTGGGGCTATTTTGAGCAGTTGGCCTATATTTTTTATATACGATTTCTTCGCATACATTTGAAGCAAATACTGCATTACATTACGACAAAGGTCAGTTTCCTTCTGAAATATGCGAAAAAAAAATCATATTTCAATTTAGCCCCACAGCTCAAAGTAGTCCCAACTCCCTCTATTTTATTTCTATAAAAAAAAATGTTTTTAATGGTTCTTTTCAAGTGTTGTCGTTCTGAGATGGAAAAGTATATTAGAGAATTGATCAGTTTATTACGATTTTAAATAAAAAGACTAATCCCAGCGAGTACAGTGCGCTCAAAAAGACAGCGTTTTCAGCATATTTTGCTGAATCGATCAGCAAATATTTACTGACCGGTTAGCAGCTCTCGAACAAAAAGTGCTTATCGAATATATGGAAATAGCACAGCCTCGCGAGTTTCGTTTTAAGGTTAGCAGAATTTAGCTGAAAATACATAGGGGATACTTTAAGCTAGATTGTTATACGCCTTTTTCGCCTATTTCTAAATGAAACCTGGTTCTTACGATTATTTTATTTAGATCCACTATTCTTTTGTCCATCCAAATTCCATCGTGTTAAAACCTAGTTTCCATTAGAAATATGCGAAAAATCGTATAACAATTTAAACCCACAGCTCAATGTAACCCCACATCCCCCTATGTTTTCAGCTGAATTGAAATCGGTTAACATTTGGTGCTCGCTGTGATTTTTAGTAAATGTAGGTCGTAGATTCCGTATCAAAGGGGGTAAACGGAGTAAAGATACAGTAGACACTCACTCAATCGGCTCTTTTTCAATCGGCCGATAAATTTTGTTGACAATTTTCACGTTTAATTATGAAGCTACAGTAGAGTCCATATTTGGTTTCAAATTTGACACTTGGGTCGCACCATAGTCCATGTAATTTTTTAAAATTATCAACGATTTTTTGTATTGAAATTGCTCGACGGCTTCCACTTTCTTTGCGATTGTGGTACTCGTCCTTGCTCTCTTCATTGTGGATCACAATTATCACAACTACTTAATAAAGTTTGCCAAAAATATTAAAATAATTATGCATGTCGCATACTAAAAAACATAACCTAACTTAATATCAGTGTTTTGAAATCAACGGTCGATAAATTGTGGACTATAGAGCGATGGCCTATAGCGAGACTCTACTGTAATTCGCTCAAATTCGCTGTAGTTCTTCCTATTTTATCGTGATTCTTTATAATTGAGCGCTTTTTGTGGAATTTACAAAGGCATTGACGCTCAATTTTATCGCTAAACCGGATGACATTTTTCCCCATATTCCCGATTGAGAAAGAGTCTACTGTAATGATCCTAATCAGCTTACCCATAGGATTTTTCAAACTTTCATCTAAGTCTAAGTATATGATTCCAATTGGTTCCAATGGATGTCCCGTTCGACTAAGGTTCGACTTGGCAAACTAACCGGATTGCAATAGCTGTGAACCTTTGTGAGAGTCGCAGTTAGAATTGTGTTGATAGAAGTCAGGCATAGCAGAGTTTTCGTGTGAAATTTTAGGGCTTAATGCTATATTATTGTGGAGTTTCAGATTGATTTTCCTGGATGTGGAAGGACCCTTAGTGTTTGGTGATGTAGGGCTTCCACCAATTAGTGTCTCCCCATCGACAATTCTGGTGGTAAAGTTGGGCAAAAATTGTCTTGTTGTTGTTGCTTCTCGCAACAAAGTCAGACGAAGCAGGGCCACAAGATAGAACAGAAGAGAAACGTAGTTAATTTGCGTATCGGGAGGAATACGTGAAAATTCAGGTGTCCAGTGGAGCTCTGGGAAGTGAATTGGTGAACAATTGCTCAACAAAGGGGCCACCGTACAATAAACTGGTGGGAAAAACGGTTAGTTTTTGGGGGGCAGAGGAGTATTTATGTGAGGAAACAAGAAAGAAGTTCAGAAAGGCTTGTAAATAGAGTGAAGTGACAAAAAAAGGAAGACTTTTTTGTGACGCGACATGAAACTCTAGTTATTTGGGCCCCCCTTCAAGGGGCCCCCCAAAACAGGAGTTGCATCAGTTGATTGCATTGCACCATCTACTACAGAAATTGCAGGTAAATTCACCAATTTAATCTTGGTTAATATTGTTGAGAAAAGTTGACCTCCAATGGATGAAAAATTCGCGGCTGTGTAAGCGTTCAAGCTCCAAATGACCCCAATAAAACTCCGTCCTCCACAACAGAAAAACACCTGAAACCACCATATACCCTCCCCAGAACCTCCCAGTATCTCCTGAGACATGCAATTTTGACCAAAATCATGTGGAATTTTCCGCAATCTGAGAAAGAAAGTTAGGGCAGAGAACGCTCGGAAATTGGAAGTCAAAATGACGCTCTTTGAGCAAAAAGAGAGTCGCAAACAAAGAGGAACATCAGCATCCCTTCGTATACTTCTCGGTCATACCATACGTTCAATATTGCGTTCACATATCATTCCCCCTTCGTATCAATATCAAGTTTAATTCCATTTGCTGATTTTTCCATCAAAACATTGCTTGTTTTGTATGTTGCCACATACAAGTTGCACATATAAACATGTTAAAATGCAAATTTTCTGATAATGGTAAACAATGGCCCATACGGGCACATCTTACCTACTTACTAATTTTTAATAATTTGTTTGACAATCGTGAGAACCTTACGCAGAGAAAGCTCTAGTTATAGTGATTATTGAGATCATTTATTTATTATTCAAGGCTAATGTCATATTTAAAAGAAATACAAAATAGACCAAAAATTTTACTGTCCTTATCAAGGTTTATGGGGTACGCACAAAAATTAATAGCAGTGTATAATAATATGGTTTTTTTCTTCATAACACGATTTTTAATATTTCCGCATAATGCCCAATGCACAATAATTTTTGTTTGTAAACATGTTTATTTAAAATTTCCTATGTGAGTGATCGAGATAACTAGATCGAGATTTCATTCACTCTCATTGAAATGTCAAAAACATGTTTACAAAACAAAAGTTATTGTGCGCTCGACATAATGACCAGCGCACAATAACTTTTGTTTGTAAACATGTTTTCAAAATTTTCCATGAGTATGAGCGAGATGACTTGATCTAGATCTCACTCACTCTCATTGAAATGTCAAAATCAAAAACATGTTTACTAAACAAAAGTTATTGTGCGTTGGGCATAATGCATTTTTTGTTTCGTAAACATATTTTTGATATATCAATGAGAATGTGTGAGATCTCAGTCTAATCATCTCGCTCATTCTTTATAGGCTTTGGGAAACATGTTTATAAAACAGAGAGCGAGATGACTAGATCTAGATCTCACTCACTCATTCTCATTGAAATGTCAAAGACATCTTTACTAAACAAAAGTTATTGTGTGTTGAGCATATTGCCCAACGCACAATAACTTTTGTTTAGTAAATATGTTTATGACATTTCAGTGAGAGTGAATGAAACATAGATCTAGTCATCTCGCTCATTCTCATGAGAAATTTTGAAAAAATATTTACAAACAAAAGTTATTGTGCCTTGGGCATAATGCCCAGCACACAATAACTTTTGTCATGTAAAACATATTTTTGATATTTCAATGAGAGTGACCGCGATCTAGATCTAGTCATCTCTTTCACTCTCATAGGAAAATTTGAAAACATCTATATAAACAAAAACTATTGTGCGTTGGGTATAATACCCAGCACACAATAACTTGTTTTGTAAACATGTTTTCGAAACTGCCTATGGCAGTGAGCGAGATAACTAAATCTAGATCTCACTGGCTCTTATAGAAAGCTCCGAAAACATGTTAACAATCAAAAGTTATTATGCGCTTTGCATAAGAGTGTGTAAGCTGACTAAATCTAGATTTCATTCATTTTTATGCCCAACGCACAATAACTTTTGTTTTGTAAACATGTTTTTGATATTTCAATGACAGTTAATGAAACCGAGGTCTAGTTATTTCGCTCTCTCTCATAGGAAATTTCTAAAACATGTTTATTAACAAAAGTTATTGTGTGTTCGGCCTTATTGAAATGTCAAAAACATGTTTACAAAATAAACGTTATTTTGTGCTGAGGGGTCTGTGGTGTAATTGGTAAAAGTGTTTGGCTTATAAGCAGTGTGACCTGTGACCACCGATTCGGCTATCACAGTTGTGAGTTCAAGTCCCGCCATGTGCAAATGATTCAAGCGTGTGAATGGACATTTTTTCACGAAACATTGTAAACTGAATAATAAATTTGTAAACTAAATACTGTGCAAAATGACAGAAATACCCTAGCACATCAAAATAAGTACAAATTATATTTTCTGCTGAACAACATGATCTACATATGTGCACTAACTTTAGTTTTGTTAATAAATTTTTGAAATTGGGTTTAGGAATGAGGAAGGTTTTCTCACAAAATTTGAGAGTTTGAAAACTTAACATTTGAACGATAATTGAAAAAATATACATTACCATAATAATTTTAAAAAAATGTTTGCTTAAAGATTGCCTTACTTTCCATTTACGAAACACAATCATTAACATTTAAAAAAATAATCTTTATTTAAAAATGTTGAAAAACTATCAATTTTACTGTACAAGAATCATATCAAGACATTTTTGTATTACTCTCATGTTGGAAGAGTCCAGTATACATGTAAATGTACGTGCTCCTTGAGTATTTTCGGATTTTGTCAAGAGTGAATTGTCATTATTGCAAAATCTAGTCAATTTTTATAAATTTATTTAATTTTTATATATTCAATATACAGTACGAGTAGACTTTCGCTAATTCGACTCTTAAGATCGAACTGCTCCTTAATTCGGGCAGCAGTTAAATTTGAAAAAAAAAAAATTTATCGACATTTTTCATGTTTTCGAATGAAGCAAACATACTTTAATTTGGCATGTTTTGTCTTAATTATGATGTTATTTTGCATTACTAAAAGGGTTTCATGAAGCTTACCATAAATATGAGTATATAAACATAATATTAGTATGCGGAACAAGAAACGAATTTCTCTATAGTTCGGGTGGAATTCAGTCCCAAATGCCCGAATCAGAGAGAGTCTACTGTATTCCTATTACAAATAAGCTTCCTTCCAAAATTTGAACTTGGTCAATTTAACAATTTTCAAAATTACCTTTAGAATTCAAGTGTAAACTTCGAAAAGGTCTTAAGTTGCATAAAAAGCTGAATTAATTCGATTTTCAACTGCTGTTAAAAGATATGTGCATATAGGATAAAGCTTGATCCTCCTGATGGCCTACATTTGTGAAATGGCAAGAAAATCAATGTGACCTCATACGAATCCAGGAAAAAACCTGATTTCCAAAGTGGCCTATATTCCCTAGGCATCAGGGAAAAGGATGGTACGTGACCGAGAGAATGTCTGAACATTTAAAAAAAAACCTATTTTTGATACTTTTAAAGAAATTTCTACTAAAAAAAATATTTTTATTCAGTTCCTACCCGAGTACCCGGGTATGAAATTCAGTGGATCTGAGGTACACGAAATTTCAAAATAGTCAATTTTTCGAGAATCTAACGGATGTTCAATTAAAAAAAAACGAAAAATATTATGTGTTATGTTTTAAAAACAATTTATTTTGCCTTATAAATTTAAATAGATTTTGAAATCAAGTCATTTGTGTTTGTCGTTTATACATTTGCACACATGTGCTTTCCCTGTTTTTTTTTTTTAATAATTTACTCAATTTACTTAACATTCAGAACAAATCGAAAACATACGTGTTGAATGAGCAAGTCATATAATATTCTATAAGATTTTAAATAATTATGTTCCTGAACAAAAACAGTCAATTCAGAACCACCTTCCCCTTCTGTTTTATGTTAGGCCTGCAATTCAGTATCTATTTAATTTTTTCTATTGTGAAGAGTATTAGGAAGAAAGAAAAAAATCGTGCACTATGGCCAGATTGAGTTTACAAAATGCTCTTCTAGAAGCCAACAGAAATGGCACGGACTCTATTAGAAATGCGTCAAAAACATCAAAAATGCCCAAATAAAGTTACTATGAAAGACAAACTTTACAACGAGTGTGCAGAGAAGAAACGGGTGGTCGACATGAGGAACTTTAAATGGTCGAGCAGAAGAATATTGATATCGAATTGGTCAAATTGAGGAATTCTCTACGTTTTTAAAATATATTTCGAAAACTAAACTTTGAAGAAATATTTTGAAAATACCCAATTATTTCATTTTATTTACAAATGCGGATATTTGCAATCGAAACATAATTTAAATTTATATGATAAAGAAATTAGGGCATAAATGTTTAGTTTCAAATTCAATATTTTTTTAATTTATCCGCATACTGTCAGTAAACTTTCGACCAAATTAAAAAGCAATCTAACTAAATGAAAATCCGTTCAAAAACTTTATATTACAACTTCTTGTACTCATGTTTTTTATTAAATCTATCATTAAGTGGTCGACATGGGGCTCTTTACCTTGAGTTGGTAGATCAAAACTTAGTCTCGCTCCAACTATTTAGTAAGTGTCAAAAACATTACAGCGTTACATGTGTTTGCATAAATAAGTAAAATCGATTTATGTTGTCTTACTCACTCACGTTCACAATTGCAAAAACAAAGTTATAAGGACTAGTAGGGTAGGATCAAGAATTTCGGACAAACCGATTTAGATTTCAGAAAATTGTTTTAAAACTGGATAAAAAAATCAGTCAAATTTCTTCCAAAGCACCCCTACAAATGCGTAATTAGGTAAAAATGCACTACCTTTCGACAAATCAATTGTTTTCTATGTTCCTAATGGATTTGACCCATGGTTCTTTTTAGGATATTTGAAACATTGGACTAGATATTAAAATATAATATTATAATAACTGAAATTCATTAAAAACATATTGAAAAGAATGAATTGTTCGAAGCTTCAGACATCCGAAGGTAGAACTCTTTCAACTTGAGCCTCAACACTAAACCTACAACCGGTTTTGGTCGTTTTTCCTAGCGCGCTCGGTCAAATAACAGACCGCAGTAGTGCATATTTTAAAATTTCATAAAGTTTGATAGTGACATTATACCGTTTAAATATGTGTTATTTATAAAAAGTTTTTAAACCGGTCAATTTGACCGGATCTTGGTAGGTTTAGTATTAATTCTAAAACCAAAACAAGTCTTGAAATTTTTAATAAAGGTAGTGAAATATTAAAATTTCTGAATCTTCTTTTATTTTATTTTATGTTATATAATTATATTTGGTTTATTTTTCAAAAGTTATAGTCTTGACATTAATTTAAAGATTTCATGACTTCAAGTTATTATAATATCAATAAATTTCGATAAGGGTAAAAATTCTCGTTCATTGAATCAGCAGATGGGTCAGTAAAAATTAAAATAGTCAGAGGCAATCATTTTCAATCAGTAAATCATTATATTATGCTTTTCCAATTTATGATTTGCAAGACAATTCATGATAACCCACCTTATCTTGAATTTACTTGGCTCTAAAACGTATTTACAAGTGGTGTAAAACTTTTAAATTCTAATTTCTCTTCAATTATGCTTATGATAGTAAAAATTTGTATTGAAAAGATTTTTTAAAGGCAACGAAACAAATAAATTTATTTATTTTTTTGATTATTTCATAAAAATATTTATTAAAATAATTAAAAGATTTACTAAATTTATGGGTAATAGATATCATAATTTTTCTTATTCACTCAAATGAAAAAAAAATACTCTATTAATTTATATAACACAACAACTTTGGTTTGTAAACATGTTTTCAAAATTTCCTATGAGAGTGAAGGAGATGACTAGATCTAGATCTCACTCAGTCTCATTCAAATGTCAAGAACATGTTTACAAAACAAATGTTATTGTGCACTAGGCATAATGAAAAAAAAACACTAAACGTTTATATGAAAAGTAACATAAAATAGATTTTTTATTTATAGGAAACATCCTTTATTCTAGAGACATTAATTGACACTAAATACTTCTAAATCTTTTAAATATTAAAAAAATACTTCTCTTATTATTTTAAATTAACCTTAGCATTGTCTCTTATAAATTTTTTGATATATTACTAAATCCAGTAATGAATAATTTATAAAAAGTACACCTCAAATATTTTATTGATTGCGCTTTTTATTTGCATAAAGAAACATTATTTGCATCTGGGACTAAGTAAATTACATTTTTTTATATATTGTTGCATGGTTAAAAGACAAAAAAAAATTCAATACTCTATTTAAATTGTAACGCGTGCATAATCATTGATTTATTGCAAATTCTAGATTTCCGTCTATAAGATTACAGATGAACTTTTCCACACACTCTTATCAATCTCATTCATTCAGTGGATTTTATATAATAAACAAAGTTAAATTTGATTACAATTTTAATCCAAGCAAATACAATGTTGCTTGGACAAAATTATAATCACATTTGCAATATTTTTTTAATTCAAATTAAAATGACAATCCATGGATCAGTTTTGTGGCACTTCTCTAGAGACATCTGTGAAAAAGTTAAAGTAGAAAGTAAAAAAAAAAGTGGAGAACTGTTTCTTGATGAAATGCTATGATAAATTAATATTTTAAAACTTGCTCACAATTGAGAGCAATACACGCGGATGAATGATTGCAATAATGACAAAGAAAGACACCATGTGCAAAAAGACAAGATGAAACAATTAGAAAAAGAAGAAATCCAACAATTAATGGGAAACAGATGATGAGAAAGAGTATGATAACCCGTTTTATCTTCCAAAAACAGCCACATAACATAAAATTTGTTTTTAAATGTACAGGTGCTAATATGAGGCACATTTCTTAATAAAATATTTAGTTAATTTTTAGTAAATTAAATTAAATTAGTTTTGAAAAAGAGAAGCAACTTTGACAACTTTTAATACGATAAACGTGCACATGTACGTACAACCGATTTCCTGAAAATATTGCATTTGCATGAAAATTTTTAATAATAATGTGGAGACCTTATAGTAAAAGATTTATCAGTAAAAATATTATAATATTTAATGCAAAAATTACTGATCAAAATGAAAGAATCACCAAGGATTCGTTGAAAGTGTCCCTCTTTTGACACTTTTCTAACTCCTGAATAAACGTGGTGGAGGTAAAATGGGATAATTCGGAAAAAATTTTTAATTAGAAATTTTAAGATTTTTTAAATAGACTCAGACTGAACCTAGAGAATATTTAGGTTGCAAAATATGACAGTGAAGGATTAGGTAAATGAAATTTAAGCAAAGGACATCTAATTGATTTTCCAAAGTCCTCAGAGTATAACATTTTAGAAATTAATCATTTATGCCAAATATTACATACTAAATATTCTCGAGGATCAATCTAATGCCCTAGACACACTTGCGATTTAAACCAAGAGACGACTTGCTTAAAGTAACTTTAATCAAAATAATGTTCAGATTACATATTCATCAGTTTATGACTAATCCATCTGTCGACTTAAGCCGAGAAAACTGATGGGAATTTAGTCAAATGATTATTTTGATTTATAATTACGTTAAGCCGTCTCTCGGCTAAAGTCATAAGTGTGTCTAGGGTATAAGTCTATTTGAGCCCTAATGCTTTTACTTCAGTGTGGTCTTTTTTTTTCTCTTTGCCCATCTGAAACAGTGAGGAAATCTCAAATTTCTGAATTAGAAATGATTACGAATTACCTACTGAGAATTCATTTTTTAACCTCATTATAAGCTTTCTGGTAAATAGCCTGATTTAACAGATACAAAATCGATTAAAAGTTTAAAAATATAAAAAAAGCTTTATATAACAATATTTGCGAATTGAACTGGTTTAAACTTATATGTAAAGCAGGAACCTAACAATCAAATTTACATTTTTACATTTGGCGGACTTACAGTCTTCAGACCGCATCTTAAGTCATATCGCTAAACTGCTCTAGTTTCTTATATAAAGCAAAATTTTCTTAAGAAAATTTTGCTTTATCGGTAAAACCAGTAAAATTCTTTTTGATTGAGAATTTCAAAGCTGTCTAGAACATGACTAAGGACTCTCTAGTATGAAGATTGTATCACAGTGTTCTCTATCTCTTGGCCTCTACACACTAGTAAAAATTTCTTTAAAAAATGTCTTTTTAAAGAAAATTTCCCGTATCCTTGTAGGCAGAAACGTCAGAATTTTTTAAAAAGGGAAATTTTTGACGAAAACTGCTTCTAGTGTGTAGACACCATTAACCCAGGTCTTTCCAAGATAAAATTTCTACTTCAAATCTGTCGTTTTGTTATTACTTCAATTTATTTTTTATTTAATGTTTATTTACAACCTTTGTAAATTATCAAGAGATAAGTATTTTTAACCCATTGAGTAGGATTCGGTTGATTGGTCGTTGAATCACTCAGAAGTCTGAAGCGATATTTTTTTTTTGGTTGATGTATATTAAAAAATGGTGCTGTGGTAGAAGTTATTCTAAATAATCGAACCGTAGAGCTCAATTGTTTTTCAAGAAGTTTGACCGGTCTTTATTGTATTGGAGGTTTAGACCAGTGCAGTATTCGAAGTTGTCGAATTGTTAAATATATGATAAGTTAATAAATTATAAATAAGTGATTTTTTTCCAAGCAAAAATCAAAAATGTTCCAAAAATCTTGTGTGCAATAAGGTAATACAAGGAGATTAGTCATATGACTGCTAAACCTTTGACCTGAAGCCTATATTAAGATAGACTATTAATCGTATCGGGCATTCAATGGGTCAAGTGGTAGAGCACTCGCTCGACTCGCTCTATGATGCAAGTGTCCCGGGTTCGAATCGCCTTTAGGTCACCAAGAATTTTTCTGGCGTTAAAGGTGTTCGACTTACATATCCAGTGAGCTTCACTGCACTTGATTCCACGGGGCATATGACTGACAACCTCATCCCGTATAAGAAAAAGTGATAATGCATGTCTAGAAATCCCCTTGCGGGAAAATGTATTTTTCTAGAGACACTCAAGATTTTTGCACCGGGCGGGACTCGAACTCACAACTGTGAGTCAAGTCGGAAATCTATCCGCCCAAGAGCCAACGGTCTTGCCTATTGCGCCACTGAGATCTCCATTAAGACAAATGATGCAATGTTACTTTCGAGGTTCAACTTGTAAGTCAAAAATTCGAACATTTCGTAAAGCTAAGACTCTTTGCTACCCCTTAAGATGTTTTTCCGTCAAAACGTTTTGAAAATCTGTAGTTTTGAGAATTTTGACGTCATGCTGTTTGTTCATCTGTCCGCCTATTCGTTGAGGCGTTACTACGCGTTGAGGCCAAAAAATTATAGATATAGTCTTGGAATGTTCAGGACCCCCCCCCCCCCCTAAAGTCGACCCTGGGACGATTAACATGCCCCCAATTTTCCCTCACCTCTCTCCTTTCCCTCCAAAATCATGTTTTTGGGATCGCTCGAAATCGCGTCGTGCGATTTTTTTTTGTCATTTTGGATATGTTTTAAAGATTATCCAGGTGGGCATTTCGACCTTATACGAAAATGCCGTTGAATCATTCTTTAAAAACGGGTTTTTTTCAAAGTCAAAGGGTTAAGAAGCACTAGAAAGCGAATTTCTCAACTGAATGGTATCATCTTTGGACTCATTGGAAAAGTCTTGGAATTCCCGATAAAACTGAACCGGTTCCAATCAGTTCTGAACCCAGGGAGATAACCACATTCATTTTTCCATACATTTTTACTTAAATTTTTAATTTTTAATTAACTGACTACCCCCCTGTCTGAACCAGTAATGAACCGGTTAATAACCGATAACTAAGTTTTATCCGAAATTTAATTATTATATTACTCCCAAGCTACTTTAGGCAATGTTTTGAGTGATTTATAAATCAGTTCAAATCGGTTATGAACGGGTTAACTTAAGAAGAAATAGCCTAGTGGAAAAATGTCAGTGCAATCTTTTAACTCGTCAACACTATTAACAAAGAACTTTCATAAGGTAAATGATATGGAAAGTTACTTTTGAGGTATAGCATCTATGTAACGATGAGTTCAAGCATTCCTTAAAGGATGGAACAATTTGTCACCCTTTCTACAGAAAAGAAATATTTCATTTTGGAACCAAGGTAGATTCTCCCCTTCAACTTATAGATATAGATAGTTAAAATCAACGTCATCAAGATTGGAAAAAATACTAAAAAAAAAGACTAGAAATAATATTTTTCTTGGAATGACAGTACATTAAACATTACATAAAGCGTACATATTGGACTTCCCTAAAAAAGAGTTATATATTTTAGTTGTGTAGAGTTGAATTTTGTTACCTTTTGTCACTGTTGACTTTCCCTTATGTACGTGTACTTTATATATATGTTCTGTAGATAGAACAGAGTGAATAAATTTGGTGCGCACGGTGCGCATGTCTGACCGACGACGATTCATATCCTTCTTCCTTATTTACCCAACATCTTCTCCATGCTTTCCTCTTACACTTCAACAAAATTTTTCCTTTAACATTCTTTGTGACTTTAACCAATGCAATGACACCAAGATCCAAACAAAACTTAATTTAGAAAGAAATTCCCACCAGTTGCACTGTTTGATTGCGATTGAAAGTGGATGAAACACGTTGATGAACAACTAATCCAATTAATTTCATCTGGAATAAATTAGTTATGCTTCTAAATTGTATAATGTCTACCGTATACTTAATATTGCTTATTTTTTTCTCTCTCTATTTGCTTTCAAACAGTAGACGAAAGGAAAAGAAGCAGCACGAGTAAGATAGAGAAGAATGGATCAAATCTTCTACTCGCCCCTCAATGGTGTTCCATCTGAGAGTAAATTGGCAACTTATATGGTAATTTTACATGCAATTTTATCAAACATTAAATTGTACAATTATCACTTTCTGTTTATATGGTGTAATGTGCACATAATTCAATCAAACATTTTGTTGTAAATATTGTTTTTTTTTTGTATCTCTGGTTTTGGCTATACCTCTACATTTTTCCACCCTTTTTCAACAACAAACAAAAAAACCTAAAAATGCTAATCATCTTGAAGAGTCGACAAAATGTCACAACGCCAACATATGGATTGACATCGGGTTTAACGAAACTGTCTCTGGAATCGCCAATTTCAACAAAAAAGACTCAGGTTCAAGTCAATATTCATTTCATTCCTTTTTTTGTATTTTATATGGCTTTTTTAATTTAATTGAAAGATGAGATAAGATTCTTTACGGGGTATCTCATATGAAAAAAATATATACAAAGTTATTTTTTATATTTGCATGCTGTGTAACTAAATGTAGTCAATACACTTGTAAAAAATAATTTAAAAAATGCAAATTAAAAAAAATACTAAATTTTGAGTTGAAAATTACAACTTAATTTTTTTAACAGCAATTCAAGGTTTGCAAAGTGCTTAAATTTTGTTCAAAAATCAATAGAAATTCTATAGTTGAGATTTCAAATAGATTAACTCTTTCTTTCTAATTTTAGATCTTGGTATAACCTAGGTTAAACATATATATAGATTATATTTGATGAAGTATGTCAAAAATAGCACTTTGGAAATAATTTGATTACTAAACAAACCGACCGGAGATCATTAACTTTTTCAGTTTGTTTCCTAGATTAGTAATAAGCCCAAAAATCTACCAAAAAAATATATTTTCAAAAATAAATCTATCACCGTTACTTTGCTGATTCATTGCCAAATGGGATCCATTGCAAATCAAAACCTTTCAAACAAAAATCCAAATTTAATATATCCGACATACCTGTCAGATCTGACAAAATTTCGTGAAATCAAAATTCGCATCCCGTTTGTTCTCTAACGTTGGCTTATTAAATTTTCAAATATTTTTTAGTAGTACAGCTGAACATTTTGTTGGCTGAAAATCGCCATCTTGAATTATCCAATATCGAATTAGATTCGATCAAATTTGAATTTATCTGTAAGGTCTTTAAATTGCAAACCTTACAGCACTGTTGCTAATCAGTAATGGATCGTTTAAGTATCGGTAATAGATTTATTTTTGAAAATACTCTTTTTCACAGATTTTAGATATGATTCTTGCATAATCTCACCTATTTGGTTTTCTGACCGACCTAAAGGACAATAAGACATATCGATTCCCAATCTTCGATGACCCCTCTTAAAGTGATGATATCTCGAAATTGATGTAATTATTTTTTCCTCCTTCCCACTCAACCGTTGCCTATCCCCAAGAAGGTTTTTCTAAATTTTCTCAAAATTGTTTCAAGCTTTTTCAATGATTTTCGGATAAGTTTTGTAGGTAGTCCTGCTGAACATTTTAACTATAGACTCCTATGACAGATTAAATCGCTATTTTTACTTTTTACAGACCGTGGTCAATCACTTCGAAGATTTTATTTTTGAACGAATTTGACCAAATTTGTGTTTATTTGAAAGGTCTTGAAATTCTAAATGCGACAGAATCCTTTTTAATCGGTAATGAACTCACAAATTTCTCTAAATTTATGTCATAACGAATAATATATTGAAATTGTATTAAAGTTCCAGGTCAATGATTTTCAAGTACAATCTTGATCAATTTTCAAAAATTGATTTTCCGAATAAAAAAGAAATAGCGATACTTAGAACTATTTTCTCGTAAGTTTGAGAACATTAAAAAACATGAAACGCTTTGACACTCCTTTTTACTACTGGAACTCAAAGTAAGAACAGTGCCTACATAAATTTAATCCGTTTTCTCGAATTTGTCGCCGACATGGAGTTTAAATGGTATAAAAAATCAACTTTTAGTCATTAATTAATAAATAATAATGCTGGCACAACATTCCATGATGGAACTAGGCCTTCCTGCAAGAGCATTTCTAGACACAGGAGGTTTTCTTTTCTTATACGGGATGAGGTTGTCAGTCTCATGCCCCGCGGAATCAAGTGCAGTGAAGCTCACTGGATACAATCCGAATCCGAACACTTTTGACATCAGAAAAGTTCCTGGTGACCTAAAGGGGATTCGAACCCGGGGCACTTGCATCATAAAACGAGTGCTCTATTAGAGTGCCACTTCTAATCTTTGGTGACCGCTAATAAATTTCTAGACTTTTCTTCCCTTTTTTCATCCTCTGCTTCTCCTCCAAAACCATGTTTTTTTGGTTTATTTTGTATATGGCTCCTAGATCTTTTTCATTTTCGAATAAATTTTGGAGGTAGTCAAGATGAATATTTTGTCCTTACTTATGTTCGAAAACAATTTCAATGTCGAATTTTCGAAGATCAAAGTTTAGGTAGTGGGAAAATTTTTAAATATCCAATCCAATTGCATCAGTGAATCAATAAAGTACAGCAAGCTGATATAACTTTATTCAGGATGTTATATTAATCTATCCGAAAGTTTGTTACATGGCTATAGGCCAAACTGTAACAGATATCGCTTTCCAAAACCTTCGGTGACCCCCATAGGTCCCGGTAAAATACCTCTTACCGCTCCAAAACCATATTTTTAGTTCTTTTCGAAAACTTTCAATTATTTCTTTTATTTTCGGAAATGTTTTAGAAATACCTATCACGTGAACATTTTACCCATACTGTCGCTGAAAAGAATTTCGATATCGAATTTTCGAAGGCCAAATGTTTAAGTAAGGTAAATTAAGCTAATTCAAAACTTGCTCCAAATGGATATTTTTCTCTATTCCAAATGGAAACGTCATTGTTTTCATGATAAATACAGTACTAAATTATTATATTTATATACTTTCTATATCACAGTTTCATTATTTAGTTAATTTTGCTCCAAATAAAGCAAAAATCCATTCATATTCACAAATTTTAATTTGTTAATTTATCAGAAAAATTAAAAGTGTACCTTTTCACCATCGAATTTTTTATCGATCGACCTTGTTTTCCAATGAAAAACACAATGAGGTGTCTGTTGTTTATTCGTTTTGTTTAATATTTATGTCATATTTCTGGCTAATTTTAGTTAAATTAAGTGCTAATCTTTATTGTTAACGGTACGTGAAGTTTTCAAATGAAATAATTACCTATTTCGTGAACAAAAAGGGTTTTTCTGGAGTGTCTGCAAATGCTTCAATAGGAAACCCCGGAAATATGATTTTTTTGGAGAGATTTTCTTATTGTTTTAGATGGGAAAGGAGAAAAGACCAGGAATAAGAACAAATCCTGCGTCCTGCACTCAAGAGCAACTCAACAAGGTTTTGGAAGCCTTTCGTCGCGGTTTCACTTACACTGTTTGTCTCCAATTAGAAACTTTCCCTTGTCTCCATTTAGATTAATATGTTTCCAATAGAAGCATTTTACGCTATCGTATTTTTCTTGTATTTAAGAAGTTTTCAAATTATATCTAAAGAATTTTCACTAAACAGTAACATTCTAGTGGAGTCAAGGAGCAAATTTATGTAATTCTCTTCAGAAAAAAAATATGAACTTAAAGTGTTGAATCTTTTGTCAAAGTTAAAGCGTCTAGAAATAGTTTTGAATTAGGACATTTACCCTACTCCAAAATTATTTGGGAACTTGGTAATAGATTAATGTTCCTTAAAGTTTAAAAGTGAAATTCTTTATTAATACATTTTCTTTAAATGTCAAATTCTCTATTAATACAAAAATTAAGCGAAGATTGTAATTCACAAAGAGCACAATCTAGTGCGTTTGAGCACTCCGCAAAGCTGGGACGCTTTGCCATCCCTTTTAAAGGGACAATTTTGCAATAAGTTATCTCTAAAAACCTTGTAAATATCATACTAATTCCGGCTTATAAGGATATTCAGTCTTGTAATTCGTAAAATTCTGCAAATTTTCACTGAGATATTTAATTTTAAAAATCCCTTGAGAAATAACAAGTGTATTTATTGTAAATATATTCAATGAGATGCCCTTAAGAAAAAAAGAAGTCCAATGCTTTTTGGTGCAGTTAATTTTGTTGTGATTGAAAGAAGGGAAATATTTGAATTTTGAATGTGTTCATTAGGTAACACCCCAATCTCCTGAATTCATTCCACGTCTCAATTCATCACCGAGCTTCTACTCTCCGTATTCATCTGTGATCGCTAATGGGAGCGGTGGATCAAGTGGGGGAGTCGTGGTGCCACCGATTGTGGCTAAGCCAACATCTGTGTTAGGGGCATCGTGCCCTTCCACCGTGTACAATGCTGTGACACCTATCAAGAGTCGTAACTTGATCCGAGGTGACTCTCCACAGAGTACAAATGACTCACCACGACTCACCCCACAACCCTCACCACCACCAACAACTGCGATCCATCAGGAGAATGTTGGTGGTACAACGTATTTCTATCCAGCTGCAGCCGCCGTGGCTGCCGCACAAACAACCACAAGTCAAGCTTGCAGTTCCACAAGTTCAGACACCAATGGACGATACGGACATCATAACAGTGCTCAAATGAGCCTGTCCTACTCACATCCGGGCCATGTGTACCCTGGACCAGCGTCCAGTGTACTCAGTTTACAGCCCAAGACCCTCCTATCGTCGGCATTTTTTATGCCGGCAGAGATGCGAAGCAGTATTCAGGCTAGAAATGCCATCAGTAATACCATGGATACTGGTGGTATTGAACTACCACTCGAAGTTGACAATTACCACGGATTATGTCCGTTGGAAGCAATGGCGGTCAATCTGAAACTCCCGGTGCCCGCGTCGTCCTACAAAGCCACCCACAGCAATACAGGTGTCAAATATTTCTTGCGTCGAATTCATGGTGAGTATCCTTTTCTTACTTTATTAAATCTAACACTTTTTTCTTTTCAACCCCTTTCTAGATAAATATTTTCGAGAAAATCGAAAAATTAAATTCGAAAATTCAAAATGCCCTGAATTCCAGTTTTTAGAATGGCCCCTTTCATCTATTTTATATCATTTTTTACGTTTGAAATAGTTTAATTTAATTGTAAGACTTATAACTCAATTCAACGAATGTGACTGGGTACCCTGGGTATAACCAAAATTTTAGCCAAGATCAAAACCAATTATCATGTACAACACACCATTTTTCTTTTATTCGAAACACTTTCTATTTGAAATGCTGTTCTTATACTCAAAATCTAGGTTTTAATGTTTCAAAATGTCTAAAAGTCACAAGATATTTTTTCCAAAAGCCAAAACACCGAATGAATCAAAATCCTGACCACCAAAGTCATGAAAACCAAAATCCCGAATGGGTCAAAATCACGAATATCCAAAATCCCGAAAAGCCAAAATCCCGAAAGCCAAAATACTAAATGGAATGAAATTCCGAATAGCCAAGATCCTGAATGGGTCAAAATCTTTAAACGCCGAAAATCCAAAATCCCGAGTGGGCCAAAACCCAAACACCAAAATCCCGAAAGCCAAAATCTCAAATAGGTCAAAATCCTTAAACGCCGCAAATTCAAAACCCGAATGGGTTAAAATCCCAAATGGGTCAAACTCAGGAATATCCAAAAACCTTAAAAGCCAAAATACTGAATGGGTCGAAATCCCGAATAGCCAAAATCCTGAATGGGTCAAAATCCTTAAATATCGAAAATTCAAAATCCCAAATGGGTCAAAATCTCAAACGCCAAATTCTGAAAACCAAAATCCCGAATGGGTCGAAATCACGAATATTGAAAATCTCGAAAATCCAAAATCCCGATAGCCAAAATCCTGAATGGATCGAAATCCCGAATAGCCAAAAATCTGAATAGGTCAAAATCCTTTAACGCCGAAAATTCAGAATTCCGAATGGGTCAAAATCTCAAATGGGTCGAACTCACGAATATCCAAAATCCCTAAAAGCCAAAATCCTAAATGGGTCAAAATCCTTAAACGCCAAAAATGCAAAATCCCGAATGGGTCAAAATGCCAAACACCAAAATTCTGAAAACCAAAATCCCGAATAATGGGTCGAAATCACGAATATTCAAAATTCCGAAAATCCAAAATCCCAAAAGCAAAAATTCTGAATAGGTCCAAAGGGTCGAAATCCTGAATAGCCAAAATCCTGAATAGGTCAAAATCCTTAAACGCCGAAAATTCAAAATACCAAATGAGTGAAAATACCAAATGCCAAAATTCTGAAAACCAAAATCCCGAATGGGTCGAAATCACGAATATTGAAAATCTCGAAAATCCAAAATCCCGATAGCCAAAATCCTGAATGGATCGAAATCCCGAATAGCCAAAAATCTGAATAGGTCAAAATCCTTTAACGCCGAAAATTCAGAATTCCGAATGGGTCAAAATCTCAAATGGGTCAAAATCACGAATATCCAAAATCTCGAAAAGCCAAAATCCCGCAAGCCAAAATACTGAATGGGTCAAAATCCTTAAACGCCGAAAATTCCAAGTGGGCCAAAATCCCGAAATCCTAAATTTTGAATGGGTCAAAATCCTTAACTCTTTCGCGTCCATAGGGTAATGTCATAACTCGGGGAAAAAAGTTTTTTTGGGTATTTACATTAATTGAAATCTATCTGTTCGTGCACGACATCATAATAGAAGGATGTAGGGTGGAATCACCAGTTCTCGCCAGTGCCCCACTTCTCGCCACTTACATTGAAATCGCTATTTTTCGCAATTTATGAAATAAATGAGTCGCAATTTTTTTGTATTGTTTCTGCTTCTACGCATAGAATCGAAAAATAATAATTATTCGTTTTGGATTCACGATTTTGATCACTTTTTAGAGCAATATTTTAAGCAAGTGCATCGAAACCAACATCTCTTACCAAATGTACTAAGTGTCGTCAAATTTTCATCAGTCCAAAAATACCTATTTGGGTAAATAATTTGTCTATTGAATATTTAATTGCACTTGTGGAATGCATAAAATTTGTATTTAGTCAATTAATATTTCATTTTATATTATTTTTGTATAAAAATGAGGCATGGCGAGAAGTGGTAATATTCTGGAATTGATTTTACCACCTGTCGCCATATCTTTTCAATAGGCGACGCTAACTTCACTTCGTACATTCTCAGTTGTCAAATCTGCATTGTTTACTTTCTGCAAAAGCCCCATAATTTGATTTCTCAAAGAAAAGTGAAGAAAAATCATTTAAAGTGAGTAAAAATAAAGTGATCACAAGGAAAGAGAAATGGTGAATGTATTCTTTTCATAGCTTTGCCTAAAATAACCGAGTGTGGTTCTTTTCAAGTGGGTGGCGAGAAGTGGTTACAAATTTTACAAAACTGGCGAAAAGTGGTAAAAAGTGGCGACGAAATGGTTATTTTTGCATTATTAATAAAAATTAGTTTTTTAAGTAGTCCAGCGTTATGTTCTAGGATTATTGTTTTCACGTATCTAGAGCCAATACATCTAAGTAACTTTGTGTCAAATTTGACTTATCTTGTAACAAGGATTCAAAAGTTATGATTAAATGAATTTAATTTTTTCCTAAACATGGCGATAGCCGGTTATTCCACCCTAAGATTCTTGGCTCATTTTCTCAAGACTCCAGTTAGATTTCAATTAATGTAAATAGCCAAAAAGAAACTTTTTTCCCCGGGTCATATATGACCCTATGGACGCGAAAGAGTTAAACGCCGAAAATTCAAAATCCCAAATGGGTCGAAATCACAAATTCCGAAATCCCGAATACCAAAGTCCAAAATTCTTAAAAGTGTTATAGCTACTCATATGGACCTGCGCTTCTGACAAAGGGAAATTTTCTGTGTTTTGGGAAATTAATCTACACACTATCTTCCGTAGAATTTCGTCCCTTTTAATATTTTGACCATTTATCGGGATATTCAGGATTTTAGCTTTGAAGGATTTTGGCTTTCGGGATTTTGGTTTTCAGGATTTTGGCTTTCAGGACTTTGGCTTTTGGAATTATGGCCGGCACCGGTCTTGCATATCAGGATCGCAATACATTATCTTGAGTTTTTGATTTCATAATAGGGGAGACCGGGGAGGTTTGGGACACTTTTTCATGTTTTGACTTTAAGACACTATTCCAAAAAACCACGATTATGTATTACAATTTTATGCGGTCTATAGGATACTTATGGGTATTGACTTTATAAAAAGTACTTGATAGAACTTGGGAAACAACTGAGTTTTCTTGGAAAAGATAAAACATTTTACTTGACGCTTTGTCCCAAACCTCCCCGATGTGGGGCAGTATGGGACGCAATAGGTGATGTTTGGGACGCGTTTTTTCTCGCATAATTTGTATTACTGGAACACGTTAATTAATTTTAAATACCAGATTAAAAATATTTCTGATAGAAATAAAAATGTTTCATCTTTTATTTACACTTAGAAATTAATATCAATTTTATTTGTACAGTAGAGTCATTTATTGTCAA
Source organism: Phlebotomus papatasi (assembly GCF_024763615.1). Classification (NCBI taxonomy): domain Eukaryota; kingdom Metazoa; phylum Arthropoda; class Insecta; order Diptera; family Psychodidae; genus Phlebotomus; species Phlebotomus papatasi. The sequence continues at coordinate 59,155,477 of NC_077223.1, forward strand.
TCAATTATTTAAAGTATTTTCTTCTTATTTTCCATCTACCTTTCTTTTCTTTTTTTATTCTAAATATTGCAATCATGATTATCAAATTGCTCAGGCGAGTAGATTTTCTTGCAACTCTTAGTATTGAACTCATTGACGGATTCCTGTTTGATTTTACGACAACTGCATTGTACCTGTTTTCTCATTATTTCTCTGAATTATCTCTCGCCTTGCCTTTTCTGGAGAACTTGTTCGAGAAATTTTCGAAAAAAATAGTTTTTAACTAGATTGGGCAAAGATCGAATATCCTCTGAGAAGGAATTATTGATTCCCAAGACAATGATGGTTTAATTGTCCCTGTAGTTAGAGAAATCTGCTGCACTGATAAATTTTGCACAAGAGGGAGATTTCCAGTAGAAACTGGGCATTACTCTTCATTTTGACAATAAACAATTGCATACCACCTACAATCTTGTCGAAAATCAACGTCCCATTCATCCCCTTTCAGGTGTCCCAAACATCCCCACGTGTAGTTTTGGTTTTAAAACCTTTATGTAAAAAACAAAAGCGTATAATCTCTGAAACTTTTATAAAAATATGTTACAAGATTACACTGCTACCTAATGAGATAAAAAAGTTTTGATTATATATCGCTGATATAAAATACAAAGAGGAAAACTGAGACGTCAAAATATACGATTTTTATCAATTTTTAAAAAAACGTTCATAGAATTAAAACAATAAAACTGAGGATATCCATTCTTTTAGTCAAGATACATCTCAATATTGCCTACGATACAGTAATGGTTAAATACCATTTATTTCAAAAATTAATTGAAAAAATCGCCTTGTCCCACACTACCCCTGTCCCAAACCTCCCCGGTCTCCCCTATCTAAATCTATTAAATTTTCTAAATTTTGACTTTGATCTAGCTTACAACATTTTGTCAGACAAAATGTAAAATACGAATTTTTCCAAAATACAAAGTACTACAAATACGAAATGTGAAATACGAACATGAAAAATACAAAATATAAAAACAAAACGAAGTCTCCAAATTCAATTCACTTCGAATTAGCCTACTATTATTCCTTGTTGGTGGTTCCCTTCATTTATTTTAACGGAGAACGAAAAAAATAAGAATCAGGGGAACATATCATACGTATAAGTGAGCATGACTTCGCGATCTGTTGTTTTTTTTTAACAAACAATTCTTTAGCAAATTGAAGCAAATTGGAAAGAAACATCATCTTTTACTGCTCGAACTCTACGGAGAGAGCAGTATATAATTCCTCGATTTTTTCACCCCCCAAAAATTTCCACCTTCCACCCCTCGGAGACCACTTTTGTGAAAAAAAATCTTCACGTTTCAGACGATTTCTGAGAAATATCGTCATGCTATTTGTCCGTCTGTCCGTCTAACTTGCGCCAGCTCTAGAGGTCAAACGGTTAGAGATAGAGACTTGGGACTTTCGGGGGATCCCCCCATAAGTCGACCCAAGGATCGTTAACATGCTCCTCATTTTACCCCCACCCTCCCCTTCCCCTAAAACCATGTTTTTTGGAATTGCTCGAAAACGAATCGTGCGATTTTTTTCATTTTTGAATATGTTTTAGAGATTATCCAGGCGGACATTTCGTCCTTATACGAAAATAGCGTTGAATCATTCCTAATAACGATTTTTCAAGGTCAAAGGTTAAAAAATCCCTATAGAACGCATTTATCAAGCGAATGGGGTCATGTTTGGGGTCGTTGGAAAGGTCTTGGAATTTTCTATAAAACTGAACCGGTTCCAATCGGTTTTGAATCGGTAATGAACCGGTTCATAACCGATAAAAAATTTTTGTCTGAAAATCAATCCTATTACTTTTAGGACTATTTTGTGGGATTTTTTGAGAGATTTATGAATCGGTTCAAATCGGTTGAGAACCGGTAAGCGGTAAATGATGCGAAGTCACGAGTTCGACCATTTCGAAAGCCTGGGACGCTTTGCCACCCCTTTTTTTAACTTCAAATCCGCACAAACGAAAGGATTTATGGGTGGAGCTTTTAGGCCTAAGATGATTATTTAGCCTATAGTATGCCGGACCAAAAGTTTTAAAATGATCATGGGAGGGTGGCGGCATTACTTGCGGAATGTCTTTACTTATGGCCTCGCCGCAATTTTCGGCAGAAAATGATTCCGAAAACCAAAATAAATGCGATGGGATATTATTTAAAACACATCAAATATATTTAATTTTGAGCTTTTCCGAAATAACTTTGGGACATTAAAGTAAAGACAGAGGCCACAAGTAATGTCGCCACCGTACATGAAAAGGGCGTGACCAAATTATTTTTGTAGGCGGGGCTTATTTTTAAAACTCTACTTTCTTGGAAAAATTGAAATAGTAACAGTTATTAAAGAAATTCAAAGAATTGTGGTTTCTAAATTACAAATTTGGTCTCCACTGCTCTGCAGGTTTCCGTCTGCAATCCACAAAATGTATGAGTGTGGTGGAAATGTGGAAAAAACTGCAACATTCTAATGTGGTCCAATTGCGAGAAGTATTTACGACAAAGGCATTTGGAGATCATTGTAAGTGCTATTAATCAAATAAAATTAATCAATACAGAGTTTTAAAAATATCAAAATGGGTAATTTTTTTATTGTAGCTCTTGTGCTGGTCTATGACTACCATCCTGGTTCTCAGACACTCCTTTCTAAGTATTTTACACCAACCGTCGAGACGAATGGATATACAGATCCATTTTCGGGTGAAGCGCGTCCTTTCAGTCACAAGAGCTCTCTCCAGAGGACCGTCAATGGTCCAATGTTGGCAGAAAATGAAATTTGGTTCATAATTATGCAACTAACAGCAGGTCTCCGTGCAATACATCAGTCAGGTTTAGCATGCAGGTGAGTTGATAACAGTAGCTATTTCTGTCTTATTAATAAATGATTAGATTGCTATTTTTTTGATGAGGAGATATTGATGGTATTTCTGTTTATAGAACGCTAGATCCTACAAAAATCATCATTACGGGGAGACGAGTGAGATTTAGTTGTTTAGGCATTTCCGATATAGTTTCATTCGATCCGAATCAAGCCAATCAATTAGCAGTCATTTCACACTATCAACAGGTTAATATTTCTTTTAAGATACTCTAGTTTATTTATTTATTTTTTTTCCTCAAAACATTTAATCGTTCCTTAGCAAGAAAGGAAATTGTTTTCTTCTCTCTGCTTTATCAATAAATCTTCTGAACAAATATCCTTTTAATTGTGAATCTGAGAAACATTTATTGTTTTGGGTTTCTTCTCTAAAACAGTAAATTGATTTGGCGATATAAATTTTTCCCATAATTTTATTACACTTTGTCTACTTTGGGCATCTTACAGACTCCAATTTAATTTTAATATATTTTACGGTTGTGTTTGGGGAGAAGTGGGGCGCTTTTTCAATGGCGTACCTTTGAAATTGGATTTTTTCTCCTATTTTTAAATGTGGTATCACACTAGAGAATTTCACATTAAAATTTTAATGTGCAATTTTCGTCAAGAGCTTTTAGAAGTCGATTCATTTAGTGATAAAAAAGTGGACTCGAGTCACAAAAATTGGTTTAAATAGATTAAAATAGCATAAATACGATTGATAATTAATGAGCAAATTAATGAGAAGTGAGCAAATTTATGAGCAAAATTTGCTCATTAAATTTTCATCAGGTACTACTTTAGTGCTGTCATTCGGGTAGTTTTTGTGCCACAATTTTCTCACCAATTTATTCGTGATTAAATTGTGATAAAAAGTAGTGCTAATATCTAAAGTAACTACCTAGTGGTAAAAGCTAAACAAAAATGTGTTCGATCTACATTTTATATTTCTTCATAAACTTCTAGATCTAGGATTTCGTGGTCAAATGAGATGGTGGCCGAATTAATTGAGGCTGTAGTAGTGTACGGGAGGAAAACTTCCTCTTCTTCACTAAATTCGCACATTTTCGCTCAAGCGACTGAAATGCTTCAAAAACAAAAACACTCATCTGACAACCCGTGTGCCATCGTGCCATTGAGCAATTCTAGCAATGTGTCCTGACTAAATCAGCGATTTCGAGTGGTTCTAGAAATTTTAATGAGCAACTTTTCACTTTAATTTTAATGTGAAATTTTCTAGTGTGATAATTCCGTTTATCGTGATACAATTTATCTCCGTAAATCAATTATGAAGCTAAATTGAAGTATAGTAAGCCTTAATTAATTTCCTTTTTAAAAATAGAGGAAAAGCCCCAATTTCAAAGGTACTCTATTTCAAAGATTCTCTCTAATTATGTTCCAAAATAGTATAATATTTATCAATTTTTCTTTTGCACCCGCGATCTGATTTTTTGGTTTTTAATGTTTGGGTAATTTCATTTCTGCAAAGAGATATATGAAAGTCTCTCAAAAGCTAACAACTTTCTAGAAGTTAGAAAGCTTGTAAAACCAACACCAGAGGCGCTGAATTCTTGTACATCACTCCATAGAATCTAAAGGAAACTAAACTTTGCGAATTTTTTTAAAAGAGAGCAAGGGAAATTCAATTAGGTACACAGAAAAAAAACTTTAATTTGATCATAAATATTTGTGAATCTCTACTGGAAACTTACAAAATTCTAGTAAATCGTATAAACCACTAAAAAGTTCGAAAAGTTTGTACTTTTTCCACAAACATTGTTCGTAACATGATCACTTGACGAGCGTTTTTTGTTCTTTTACAAACATTTGTTAGTAAATGTTCGTAATCACACAAAAAATGTTTGTAAAATTGTGTCATTTGTTCGTAAAGTTTTGTTAGACAATCACAAATTTATGCAAAAAAAATAGTTCGAAAAATATTTCGATATCGAATTTTCGAAGGCCAGAGCTTAATTACTTTGAAAAGCCTATTTTACAACAGATACGCTTAAATTTGGATTTTTGACAGATCTTAAAAATTCCCAACCCGCCTACATTGGACTTAATCTTTCCGTACAGAAGTAGATCTTGAAAAATTAGAAAATCTATTTGAAGATCCAAAAAAGAGACTTTCTTACTTCTTGATAATTCCGCAAATTGGCTGAGGTACATCCTGTTCGAATTTCGAAGTGCTCAAGTGTCAAAATGCGACGGTCTTCACATTGTTGTGAGGAATAAAACAGAACAACGACGCTTACTGTTCTGGTCCCATTACTTAATCACTGAGTAACTCTTTTGCGAGCTTTTTAATGTGATATTTGATAAATTTTTACCTACCTTGTTCGAAAATTTAGTATGAAAATTCGAAATTGAATTTGAATTCTTCGAACATCAACGACTTTTTGTGCAAATAGAGTTCCATTTACCTTTCATCCAAGACACTATTGGAGAATCAAAATCTACTTCTGTTTGAGCCCAATCGGTCATAACTCGGTACAGTACCCATAATTGATGTATCTTTCTCATATATCTTTTATTTGTTCGAAAGGTTGATACAGCTAAAGGCCAAACGGTAAGAAATATCGACTCCCGGTGTACAACAATCCTGCCCCATAAGTCAACATTATTTAGAACAGGCCTTTCCCCTTCCCCATTCCCCTCCAAAAACAATGTTTTTTTTTGTTTATTTCGAAAACGGCTCCTAGATTTTTTTCATTTTCGAATAGGTTTTGGAGGTAGTCTCCCCAGTAACGCAAATTCGGTGTTTGTACAGTAGTACGACAAGTAGTACTCTGTATAGTACTTGCCTTATGGAAATTTTAATGACCGTGACACAAGACGTTCCAGGAACTTTGTTCGGGGTTGAGTGGTGAAAATGCTGTGGGGAATTCGCAATTTTTGAATTTTAAAATAACGACATTTTTTTAATTTCAACTGACCAACGGTTTTTTACCGGTTTTAACCGTATTTTTAATAATAAATCTAAAATATATACTGAAATTAAATTTATTTGCATTTAAATTTATAAAATACAATTAATTAATTTAATTACAAATTTTTATGTTATTTATATCGTACTTTCGCGATTTTAGTGGCATTTTGAGCATTTTTGGGATTTTTTAATTTTTCATTACATAATTAGATAGAAAATTGTGTACATTTTAAATCCGGTTTTATCTTAAATAGGTTTATACTGAACATTTTGCTTAATTTTAAATTTTCATAAATATTTTTTGCTGATTTTCTTAAAAAGATTATAAAAGAATGGCGTTTCATTCATTCTAGTGATAAAAATTAAATGATAATTAGGCACAAAAAACTATTTCTTTCAATAATAATTAACTATTGATTAATATTTTATTAAAAAAAAGTGTTCTTGTATTAATCCATGCAAAGTGTCACATTTGTGAAAAATCTGAGTCAAATCTCCGGAAATATTATCTGTAATACTGGTATTTTCTAAGAATAAGAGTGGCGTATCGCGCTAAAATAATATGTTTTGCATCAAAGATTCATTTTTTTCTCAAATATAGAAACTGTTTTTTGTTATGTTTTAGAAAGTTGTATAATATAAAATTATTTACATTTAAACGCAAAAACAACGTAGGGAAAGACAGAAAATATGTCCAGGAAATGACATTTCTGTATCTCAATAAGTGACGGCAATTAAGTTACTTATAGAAATAAAAACAAAAAAATAAATATTTTAGAACGAAAGTTATGTGTTAAATATGAGCAGTCCAATCTAAATACTTGTAAAAAGTTCCACTTGAAATATTAATTATTAAAATACGAAAGAAGTATAATGTTTTAGGGTTGCCATCTCAATATACCCAAATGCAAAATGTGCTACTTAAATCGTGAAAGTGCGAATACCATACAAAATCGAGAAAATTTGAAAAATTTATTAAAATTAATTAGAAATTATGTTTTCTGCCGATGTTTTCCTAACCGCTTATGTCCGTCCTTCTCGTCATTTGACGTAAGTTTATAGTTGCTGGCTCTCAATAAGTGCTAACTCGGTGCACTCCAGTTTTTCTGTAACGATGATACAAAATAGTTTTAAAAATCCCATATAAAAATATTTTCTTATTAAAAGTAAATAACGAAAAAACTATCAAATAAATTATTTTTAACATTTTAAAGACGATTGGGTCACCCGTGTGACCCGTAGATAAAATAATTTTTCCTGACTACCTAAATTTATTTCTTTTTAATGTTTGTGCCCTTTTTTCGCTATTTCTTAACTTTACTCTTCAAAAGTTAAAATGAAAGGAGGGGAGTGAATGGGTAAAATCAGAGGCATGACATTTCTTATGTTTCCCATTTGTTTCTAGCGCGCCGAAAAAAATTTTGGGTTTATTAGCTGTTTTCTGTCAATGTAGAATGAATTAGCAAAAAATATAAATCCAAAATAAAAGCCAACTTAATATTGAATAGGCAACCGAAAACCCCAAATTGGCAACCTACGTAGTTTTGGAGATATCTCGTGAAATGTGTACGAAATCAGGGAAAAATTTACACTAAAATCGGTCGTATTTTTCAGAGCTAATGTCACGGGTAAAATTATTTGTATTCAGTCGTTAGTGAATGGATTTTGTTTCATTAGAATTTATTTTATAAAATTTTACTATGTAAAAAATTAAGAAAAAAGCTTACATTTGAGATAAGGTGCAGGTGACTGCACTTTCTGATAAATATTAAAAAATCAACAATTTTTAATAATAAACGACATTGAAGATCTTCAATCTAAGGGTAAGATGCATGATATCTATAAGATCACCTGTAACTCATCCGATTGGGCTGAAATTTTACTATGTTGTAGCTGATGTCAAGACCTTTTCAGAACGTATCTATGATTCAGTCTACGTCAAGCATTTACCTAGGCTCACAGTTTTAAATTTTGAAATATTCATATTTTGGCGGCCTTTTTTTAGTCTTAATTATTTGAGACCTAAATGAAATATCTCAGTACACTAGATCCCGGCATTATGCACATTTTCGGGATCGAAAAAAAACGCGCGAAATGGCATTATGCATCGAGAAAATTTGCATACCTACAGGGGCTTTCTTTTGAATAAATTGACCGTTGAACGAATTCCGCGCAGAGTAAAAGTAGTTCAAACAAAAAGATTCAAATGTTTCAACTAATTCAACAATATAAATGCATTAACAAACAGTACATGGCCAGAGTTCTTCAATAAATGGTTAGAATAATAAAAAAAAATACCTTAAAAAAAAGAAATTAAAATTTTGTTCTGGAAAAGTAGCAAAATGTTTTCAAATTTCCCGCGACGCACCATAGTATGCATTCAGGCGTATTTCAAAAATGATTTCATAAATTGACTCCCGATGGTAGGCAAATTTGCATAATTGTGTGTGCATAATTCCGTCAGGTGCATAATCCCGAAGGACTTAATGCCGGGACTGAGTGTAATAATTAAAAATGGTGAAGACTTTTATTTTAAATATTTATTTACTTTTACATAATTTAAAAGATATAAACGAAAAATTCATATATTTATATTTTTATTTTTTAATCTTTGCGCCAACAGCTTTTCAGATCCTCAAATAATTTGCTGTTATAAGCAAAAACGTTACTTTTCTTTTTCTTTGTTTGTTAGACCACATCTTCTAACAATAGTGCTGTCTTTTTGTGATGGTTTCAATAATGGAAGCGCACCGTAGTTCTGTATTTATGAGAGTATCATATTTTTTAAAGTTGTAGGAATTTAGGATATTTTTTACAAATGTCCAGCTATTTGCTATATTTAAACTCAAAATTGAGCAATTTTCAAATTACTTCTTTATATTCCAATTTTTTTAAGCAAAACCCTTTTGTGAATAGAAAGTTACTACGCTCATATACATTATATTTTTCATTAGAGTGACAATTATCATTCATTGGTATCGTCAGAAAAATTTCTTGATTTTTTAGGTTATTTTTGTCCCTATCATGTAGAGGTAAAAAATGCACCGAATCAGATTGGATTTTACAAAGTTAGATGTAAAACGTGTCACTGATTTTGATTATCGGTTTCATTTTCATTGTTCATTTTCGGTCAGTAAAAAGTATTTCGTCCTTAAAGGGTTAAACCTAACACGCAGATCCACAAGGATTGAGGAAATACGATTATTTCATCCTTAATTACGATCTGAAACCCTAGAAAAGATACTTCCGGACAGAAAGTGTTTGAGAAATGAAAACATGTTGCCCTAAATTACCCTAAAAAAAATTAAAGAAAAAATCCTATCAAAGAAATCCTTTTTAAACCCAATATACTTATCCATGGAGGTTGAGGAAATTCTCACACCTTATTATAAATTGAATGTGGGGCCCAAAAAAGGCTTCCGGATGGAAAATGAATTAGAATGAGGTTAGAGCTTCCTAATGCAACCTTTTTTTCATCTACTGCCCAGATATTTTTTTTCTTATTAAACAACACTACTAACTTGAATTTGGGACTCTTCAAGAATATTTTATAAAAAAAATTTGCCTTGGGAGCCCCAAAAACCAAAGGACGCTCACTAAGCGTCACTTTTATATTTCAGTGTTTTTAAGACCTAAAAAATGAAAAACTCTACAGAACTGCAATCAAATTATCACGTACCTGTACTGCTCTCTGGAATCCTGCTGGTCAATTGCTTGAAAAAACACTAATTTTATCATTTTTCACTAATAAAAAAATCACAACTCTGAGGATTCAGCCATCTGACAGACGAATCCGGAACAAAGTTCCAGGAACGTCTTGTGTCACGCTGTAAAAATTTTCCATAACACAAGTACTATACAGAGTCCTACACGTCGTACTACTGTACAAACACCGAACTTTTGGTGGTGAATGTGGGGAAAATACCGTAGCGCCGCCGCATTGGTGGCCACCGCACAGAATTAAATTAGTTTTTGATGGTGACCACCACACTCTGAAGAAATTGGGGGGTCGCCACCGTCAAAATTTTTCGAACCCAAAACTCTTTCGTTACTGGGTCTCTCTCTCTCTTGTTTTACGTTTTGGCTGTCAGACTCAATCAGGTCCATATAGCCATTTCGCTCACTCTCATTTTCATACGAGTTCCATTTGTTTTCTTTTTTCCTATATGTTTGTTCCTCTCATCTCTTCCTATCATTTTTCTTTTTTGCTCCATCACAAATCCTTTTTTTGCTCCCTTATCTTTTATCATACTTTCTTCTTGATATTTTTGCGTTCAGTTTGTAGCTTTTAAGGACGGTGAAAAACTGTTTTCCAATTATTCACCGGACGCGCTTCGATCAAGGATCGAACCGAGGGCCTCTGCGTCACAAAGCCAACACTTTGCCCATTGAGCTACCGAGACCCCTGGAGGTAGTCTAGGTAAATATATTTCGTCCTAAGACACCTGTGTTCGAACAACATTTCGATATCGAATTTTCGAATGTCAAAATTTAAACACTTCCTATTTTTCAACCGATTTGCTTAAATTTGGGTTTTTTCGAAAGATTTTGAAGTTTATAATCTTATTGCATCTGACTTAATCGGTAATGAATCGATAATGTACCACTTTGTAAAGCATGGAAAGCTTTGCCTTTTTATTGTCCTGCCAGAGGGCAGAAACCGAAAATTTATTTCGCACTTTTGAAACGTTAATCCTATACTTACGTATTACGTTCAGATGTTACATGGCTAGACACATAAAAACTTTGAAATATTATCATCTTTAAAACGAAAATATAAAATTTGAACTTTGTCAGCATTTTCGAAAGGTATTGAACGAGTCTATGACATATCTAAAAATCTCCTAGAAATTCTACTCAAATTTTTGAAGTAGAAATGGAAAGATAACTTTGCCTAGGCCGGCCATCAAACAGTAAATGTTTCTCAGTTTCCAGAAAATCCTATTTGAAGAAGAAATATGAAATTGAAATGGTTATTTTTCCCTTGAAATTAGGAGGACTTAACATCTCTGGGTAAGTTAGTTTTAGCACTAGCTTGCCGTTGTCTTCATTCGATACACCGTGATCAGGTTCAGGCAAGCATCGAATTGGTGGCCAGACACTATTCAAGTGATTTGAGAAATTTAATTTTGTGAGTTATGCATTCCATTAAATTTACTTTTCAATTTAATGTATGTTAAAAAAAAATTAAAATATTTTTCTTTTGTGGTAATGGTTCATTGGAAAAATTGTTATTTTTGGGGACGGGGCATAAAATGCAAATCTTTAGGTACCTACTGACAACGACAAATCGACGTGCCGTCTCGGACTTGATGCCAATGATTGGTGCACGCTTCTACATTCAACTTGACGCCCTCCAGACGCAGTGTGATATGCAAGACGACGAATTGGCCAAGGAAATGGAAAATGGGAGACTCTACAGGCTACTTGTAAAATTAGGATGCATCAATGAACGTCCAGAGTAAATAAATTTTTAGTTTTTCAAAGTTTTTGCATTTGAATGGGGCGCCAAAGAGAGAATTAAAAATTCTATTTTTTTTTTAATTTAAATTTAGACTCAATATGGATGTGACTTGGTCAGAAACTGGAGATCGTTACATGTTGAAACTCTTCCGCGATTATTTATTTCACTCTGTGAGTGAAGATGGACGACCCTGGTTAGATCATGCACACATTGTCCAATGTCTCAATAAACTCGATGCTGGGACAATGGAGAGGGTGAGTTTGGTCAAAATTTTGGTCAAATGGAGGGATTTTGGTCATTGATTAATTTTCTGCAGGTACAATTGATGTCTAGAGATGAACAATCAGTCCTCGTGGTAACATATGCTGAGCTCAAGCATTGCCTTGAACAGGCATTTGGTGAATTGGCCGCCAGCGTGTGAATGCTAACATTTGATTCCTCCGAGAAATGAACTTCTTGAGTAAGTGCTATAAAATATGTTATATATTTGCTCAATTGATTTTTATTCCTTTTCAAAATGAAATTTGAAGGTATTTCATAAAAATTCGAAAAACTGATTTCTCTCGAAAGTCATTATTTAAAAAACAAAAACCGAATCTGAACCAGGAAATTATATAATGGCAAATTAATCATTAACTTCCTGCGACTCAGTTTCTTTGAAAAAGATTGAGTTCCTGGCTAAAACCCAGGTAAACTTAAGCGAAGATTGAGGATCAGTACTGCAGGAAGGAATTTATGTAAATATTTATCACTTTACAGTACAGAAAAATTCAGCAAATTGTCCTCAGTGGCAGAAACGCATAAAATTTGCTCGACACAATTCTTTAACCTCAAAATTCAACTCAAAATCGAATTTTCAAGTATTTTGAGTTGGAAGGACCCCGAGCTGCATGAATTTCGAGGTCGCCTGTAAGGAATCTCAACTGCCATGAGCTTATCTGGGCTTATCAGTGGTCATTGTCTATTTTAAATATTTTGAGTAATGGAAGGCCAACGAAAGTAAGAAAAAGTTCATTAAAATCGGTTAATAAACATTACAGACAGAGCCCGGTCGATTTTTGTATAGTAAGGGTCAGGTTACAGTGGGGTAGTAGGAAAAGATACGATCCATCATCAGAAACGCCTTGATCTCAGATACAATATACTAAAATATCATCAAAATCGCTTTATAAACACCGAAGATATGGTTCGGTCAAGTTACCATCATTTATAGCTCGAATCCACAGTAGAGCGACGGCAAAGTCCGATCCACTGTTGAAAAGGTCTCGACCTTAGCTTCAACATACTAAAATTGATTGATTGATTTGTTTATTGTCATTTCTGATTTTTGTCCTACCCCCCATGCGGCCATCGCCGTATTAGCATCGATTCCAACCTCCAGGACGGAAACGATGGAAAGTCCCTTCATTGGTTGTATATTTCGCGACCATACATTAGCACATAGGTCACATTACATGGGAAAATGGGTATGTTCACAGAGAGAATTTAAAGAAAATCTAGCCATAAAGACTGTTTGGCTTCTTGCATAGCACGCAAAAGTTAATTTAATGGTGTGGATTGACATGGATTGAAACGGTTAAAACACTTGTTTGTAGACACAGTATGAAACACTAAGCATACGTCGACTTCAGCGTTCCCTCGATATCCTCACCGCTTGCAGCATAGATCCAGGACCTGACATTCTCCATTGAGAGCACAGGCTCAATGCCATATTACTGACAATGAGTGGAACCGAAAAATTTACTGATCGCACAATTCCTGTAGATCTTGGTTGGGGCACTACACAAAGCACTATAGTATGTTGATTAGTATGTTGAAGCTAAGGTCTCGACCTTAGCTTCGACATACTAAAATTTCATCGAAAATGAAAGTTTCGAAATACATGACATCGAATTCTCTAAAATCGACTTTTCAATTAAGCGGACCCTCGGTAAAATCGAATAAAGATGTTCGGAAGAGTTGTAGCATTTAACGAAAGACTCCCAAATCATCAAACTTTTTCAAATTCTGACAATTAGAAACGGAAATATGGCCATATGAAAATTAAATTTTTGACTCCTTTTATCCGGGGTGAGATGGGCCGGGGGCTTAAGGTTTTTGTACTAGAAAGCTTTTAGACCCAGCTAGTCAGGAGAGATCGAGAAGAAAGTGGGAGATATTTCTATCGATGATAAAAGTTCAGATGTCCACTAATCTCGCTAGAGTGCATTATGACCAAAATGTAAAGTGAGTGCAAGTAAATGTAATAGTGCAAATTCCTAGTGTTCAAAATTCATCCCGAGAGGCCCCAGTAGTTCAATTTCGTTACAATACTAAAATTTGCGACCTATCCATGCCATATAGGAGCTGAGTTACTAAAAATTAAATTTAGGAGTATTCCAAAATGGCGGAAGGGGATGAGGGGGTTGATCTGATGACGTTAACCCGATATTAAACTTTTGCCGAAAACTGTTTATCCATTTTTTTTATACTCTCACCTCACCAGAAGCGTTTGTACTACGGAGAATCGGCTGGCCACGAAAATCGGTTTTCGGCACGTATGATATTCCGTAATCTATCATCATCATTACCATATTTTTTTCAACCGCTTATCCCTATTAGGATCGCGCATCCATGACATCCAGTTTATCAGCCTATGTCTATCAATCAGACGAATGTTTGGATTCGATTTCAGGACGTTCCAAGGCAAGATCCTAAAATTTGATTCAGTCACCTTGTCCTAGGTCTGCCTTGAGGTCAAGATCTCATCATATTGGCTTTCATAGCTTTTCTGGGGAATCTTTCTTCATTCACTCGTTAAGCATGACCATACCATCGAAGTTGTGATCTCTCAACCCGAAGAAGCAACTCCACAACTTTTGACTCCTCATGAACGGCTCCGTTTCTCACTCGATCGCGGAGAGTGATTCCCTTAACCGCCCGAAGGTACCCCATCTCGGCAACTTGTACTCGCGATCTTACTTATTCGGTCGTTACCCAATACCATACGTGAGAATAGAAATGAACACAGCTTTGAAAACCGATAATTTGGCTAAACGACTAAGTTCGCCTTTCTACACCAAACCAATCAACATTACTGCAGCAGCTTGATCGATTCGATAGACCGATTCGCGACGATAGTTCGGTGTCCAACCTACTATCACTTGTGAATAACACCCCAAGATACTTGAGCTTTTCCACCTGTTTCAATGGAACTCCACTAACATGTAGAGTGCATTGTACAGGCTATCGGGAAATCACCATTACCTGAGACTTATCCACGGCCACCTTCACACCTGTTTCGGCAAAAACTTTTACAAATCGGGTAACTACGCGCTAAAGCTTTTCTTCGGAAGATCCAAAAATAACCAAATCATCTGCAAAGAGGAAATGGCTCACCCTGAAATCCCCAATACGGATCGCATTCGACCCCCGACAGCGCACCATCATCTTGTCCGTATAGTATGAACAACAATAACGATAGAACATACTCCTGGCGCAGTCCAATACCCACTTGAAAACCTTCCAACTTGGGTCCGTTTGGTGGTCTAAGAGAGCCATAAACTGTACATGCAAATTTAGAGTCCGATCTGATGAGGTCGCGCTTTACCTCGAACCACAGAAGCTGAGATTGTGAAGAATCTCAGCTAAAATTTAACACAAATTTTGACTTGGTTTTACTAGCTTCAGGACACTCAATGGGTCTAGTGGTAGAGTACTCATTTTATAAAGCTCACGTCCCGGGTCGTATTTTTCTTCGCGTTGAGGGTTTTCGAATATGCAAATTCGCAAATTCCAAAGGCATTCAGTGCTTCACTGCAGCAGCCTAGCTTCACGTTACCTTCAAACGTGAAGCAAGTAAGTTATAATTGTTATTATAATTTAGATCAATTCAAATTATTTAATTATTTTAAACTTACATCGTGATTTTAAATTATTGAATAAAATGTTGAATTTTATTTTCAACTCCTTAGATATACAGGTTACGAACATCGAAATTTTTACGTTTTTAGCATTTAATATTCTTTTTAATGATCTACCAAATTTGGTTTGTACTAAGTTTATTGAAATACTGACCAAAAATTTTGCAACCTTTTTTATTGAGGCGTGGCCAGTTTGAAATAGGCGGAGTAAAGAAAATTGCCTATAAATAAAAAGATGAGGGAGACTAACAAATCGATGCCATAGAATTTCATTGTAGAGGAATTAAAAAATTAAAATTAAATGATTATGTTTCCTGAAGGTGTGACCATTACAACTTCTGGGCGGGGCTTAAACTGAAAGTGAACCATTGCCTTCGAGCAAAATAGTGTATCTTTTTTCCAGATTTTCAAGTTAAATAGAACCATTTTATCAAATAAGAACTTAAGTTAAATATTGCTTTTCAAGTTTTATTAGGTTGAGTCCTCCCTTGTAAATTAAATTGTAACCATTGATTAGCTCTTCTAAAAAACTGAATCACGTCGGCATTAATGTTATATTTTAGTGAATATAAAATTCGTGTTTTTTTTGTATATTTAAACTGAATAATTTCTTTTTCAGAATACTGAAGACATGCAGCTAATTTTTTGTGAGACAGAGAGAGAAAGAGAGCGCGATTTAAACTTATATGGTTAACAGAGTACTTGAAGATGAAAGTGAAATAATAGTGTTGGTATAATTTATTTTTTTAAAAAACAATGGAAAGATACACCTAATTATTTAAAAAAAAAAACATGTAAGAGACAAAAGAAAACGCCAATTTTTCTGAAATATGTGAATGAAAATCCCGGAAAAGTATTTCGCGGATTGTTGCGAAATTTACAATAATATGCAGCAAGAAATTGTGAATTTTTTTCAACACATTTTTGTACACAATCATTGTTCTTTTTTTGTGATGATAGAATGTCTTTCATGCGTCTATTTTTTAAAGATCACTTTCTATTTTTTTTCTTTCTGATGAAACTAAAATTTTCAGTTCTTTTTTTAGATGAGTTATTTTTTTTTTTAGAATTATGTGCACTCAATATGAATTTTTCTTCTTTCCAACATTTAAAAATGTATAATAATTTTTTTGTGATGCAAATGTAAGAGAAGGTTAGATGGAGTTTGATAGAAAGTTAAGAATTTGTTCTTTTGTAAAATTTTCATTTATTTTTTTGGTCAGAAATAGAAAGAACTTTGAGAATTTTTAAGTCTTTTTTTTACTTTCTAATTCACTTTGAGGTTTAATGACTTTACATTCTTTTTTCCTAATGTGGTTAAATTAGGTGAATTAAAAAAAATAACCCTCAAGCAGGCAAGTGAGTGCTTCGAATATAATGAATTTTATTTTACAATATGAAATTTGGCCTAAAGAAATAATATGACGCTTTTAGCTATCGCCACATTGATGCAGGAGAAATAGACGTGAATATTCCGTAAGAACGCAGAATGATTGACGAGTTTTCTTCAGTCAGTTTTTAAAATATTCCATTTTTGCATCTATTTTAGTCAAAAGTAAATCGTTTTTTTTATATTCAAAGCGAGTTGTATTTTGAAAAGCGGTAGTCGTAAATTATTATTAGGAGTATGAATAAGTTTTAGCCGCTTTTTCATGAATGCTTTACGTGGGCGGAGGCAGGGGGCAGGTCTACCATTAATTGTTTATTTTTGGTAAACTAGAGACTGATCGTCCGAGCAGCCGATCAGAGTGACTGATCGAGATGATAAGCCGACCAGAGTGACTGATCCGCACGATCAGCCGATCAGAGTAACTGATCGGCGTGATCAGTGACTTATCGGCGACTCTACCCCCTATCTTTACAACAATGAGTATGTAATACATCACATGAAGTACCGTTCATCGCTACTTACTGCTTTTTCTTATTTCCATGGCAGCATACAAATTTCGGCTTTAAAGAACTCAATCCAGAAATCGGTCAAGTTTTGCTTCTTTTTCATGCGAATCAAAGTACTTGTCTGCCAGATCGTGAGTCTTCATTCGAAAAGTACTAATCTTACTTACTTAGTTGACTACAACGTTTCATTAATGGACCGTGCCACTTACACTAACCTCCTCTATTCCTAGCACTTCTCCGCCAACTCTATCCAGAACCATGACACACCAAGCTGTACGTAGCTTGGGCCGTTATCCTAAAGTTGTCCTGAAATTGTCCTATCCGAGATTAGTTGCAAATATTCGTAAACAGGGGCGTTGGAACGAATTTTGCTCAGGCAGGGAGAAATCTTATAAATCAGAGGTGTGCAGGAACCGTTGAAACCGAATAAACGTCAAAATAAGTTTGCTCAGGTAGGGTTTTGACCATTGACGAACAAGCTTTATTTGACGTTTTTTTTCGGTTTCAAACGGTTCTTGCACACCTGTGTTATAAATTCATTAATAAGACAATTGCAGCCTATGCTGTCAAGCTCTTCTTTATGTGTGTAAAGCAGGCACAAGCTGATTGAGGCAGGATAAACTCATGCTACTTCTCAAGAAAATCTTTACTCTTTTTAATAGATCAAAGCTTCTCTCAGCTGAAGTCAAAGTGGGAAATTCGGTCTAATTTTTTTGTTCTTCAATTTGACTTTATTTTGCCAACGTTTCGATCCTGGATGGGATCTTCTTCAGGGCATCAAAGTGCTTAGGAGAACCACCGTCAGGGAAAATATACAAAATTCCACTACTTTTTACTCTTTCAGAGAGCTTTGAAGTATCACCTCTCATCACCAGATGAAGACTAGATGTGAAGACAGTCTTCATCTGGTGATGAGAGGTGATACGTCAAAGCTCTCTGGAAGAGTAAAAAGTAGTGCAATTCTGTGTATTTTCCCTGACGCTGGTTCTCCTAAGCACTTTGATGCCCTGAAGAAGATCCCATCCAGGATCGAAACGTTGGCAAAATAAAGTCAAATTGAAGAATAAAAAAATTAGACCGAATTTCCCACTTTTACTTCAGCTTGTATACATCTACGGTCGAAATATAGCACTAGCTTCTCTCAGCCTTCGCCGAAGTGATGAAGCCACACTTAAAATTTCGAAAATATTTTTTTTTAATTTTTAAATAGAGCTTGTGCTTCTTTATGAATTTCTGAAATCCTTCAAAACACTTCCTATCATCTGATAATGTGTAAAAGTTTGAAGCATTGTACATTCATTTCGGAGCATTTTTGTGTCAAATCTTCGTTCTGCATGCTCTATCATTGTGGAACTCCATTTTCTCGGTGGGATCTAAATTAGTCCTTCCAGAGCCTCCATTACTTGGATGTAGGGCTGAGTTCTACATAAAAACTTTTGCAGTTGCCAATGCCAAGATGATGCATCGTCGGTTGCCTCAGCAACTGTGCTAACTGCATCTGCTTTGTGTCTACATTCATTGCAAACGCCGCGCAGCGATGCGTTGCTTACAACGAATGCTGACACAGAGCAAATGCAGTTAGCACAGTTGCTGAGGCAACCGACGACATATACCTTATAGTCCGTCGTCCGCGTGGCAAGTCGTATTTTGAAAGACCCAAAAAGGTTTCGTGTTTTTCGCCATACTATCCCAGAGAGATTAAAAAGATTGGAATTTTTTTTAGAGTTTTTCTAATTAAGATGGGTAACGGTTAATTTAGCAGCCTCTTTGAAACCATTGTGAGTTTGGTATTCTGTTTGCAGAACTTTACTAAGACGTTTCAACTTAGTTCAAGAATGTCGTAGCAGATGTAAAGGGAACGATGATCAAATTTTCCTAGTCTTTTAAGAGCCCATTTGCCTTTGCTCTTACCTCTGGTCTCTCGTTCTTACCTTCAGCAGTATCTTCTATCAAAATTTTATAGTTTTTTTTATAATGGTGTCCACAGCATTTACTCTAATGCCCAACGCACAATAACTTTTGTTTGTAAACATGTTTTTGATATTTCACTGAGAGTGAATGAGATTTAATTTAGTCATCTCGCTCACTCTCATTGACAGTTCTGAAAACGTGTTTACAAAACAAAAGGTGTTATGCGCTTGGCATAACGGTCCAGCGTATGGAATACAATGGTCGTGGAGCAGATGCGAGAATTTTATTTTCGTACTGAAGGCATTCGAAGGCAGGTACCCGTTATGGAAAATGGAGAGGCAGGCTAGTTCAGTTAGTCACTTGAAGATTAACGACTCATACAATTTCATACTCTAAATATTTTTCTGGATTTTTTGATCAAGAGAATATTTTCAAAAAACATTTAATATATTTTAAAAAAAATCGATGTAGGGGAAGTGCCCATGCTTCGTACGATTGTAAACTTCGTAATTACTAAACTTTTTCTGTGTTTCTCAATAATTGTGACTCATCGTACCCACATTTTAAAAACTAGGGAGAAGTGCCCGGTTTTTAAAATACATTGCAGAGTCACATTTATTCAGAAACTTAGGAAAAATTTAGTCATTATGAAGCTTGGAATCATACGAAGCATGGGCGCTTTCCCCTAGCCTCTCACAGTCTGGATCCTTGTTTTTATTAAAATTGTATTTGTAAAATCTGCCTAAAATGTTGATTATTATAAAACATTTTTTGCTCATATAGAATAAATCTTGTACTCCACCTTGCCCGTTTGAGGGTTAAATACTCAGTTATGGCTTTTAACGCAAAAATCCGTCCTTTCAGAATTTTATTTAAAAAGAACTTTTTTTCGTAGTAACTAAAAGAAATTTGAAGTATCTTCAATGTCAGTAATTTTTTATATTTTGTATAGAAGACTTTCTGATTAGTGTCTGCAACAATTCCATCAATTTGCAAAACGAAAATCACCTAAAAACCGCAAAAAGAAAACATTTTACACAGTTTTAAATTGTGTTTTATTTAACACTTGACACACAATGTTTTACAATGCTGTGGATTGATGATAAAAGAAAATTATGTAAAATAAATTAACAGAAATATTGATTTGATTTTGCATCCAAAATAATGTAAAGGATACGATGACGTCATTGTACGTAGAGCAACATGTGACTCAAGAAAACTATTTTTAAAAATAGAAGAGTGCGCAAATAGAAAAAAAACATAAAAGATTTATAATTTGTTTATACAATTGTTCAAATATTTTATATAAACTTTTGCGAAATTCTGAATTTTTGTAAATTTGCCGCTCTTGAAATTCATTTCGAGTGACTTGAATAAGATTTTGTTTATTAAAAAAAGCAACATTCTCAAAAATGCAGAGGATAACCTGTAAGTGAAAGATGAAAATACAAAAAAAACGTAATGGAAAGGGGCACAAAAAAAACCTTGAAGACAAATTCTTGGATCTATTGAAATCTTCAGTAAAACCTTTCATAGATTAACTTATGTTTTCATTTTTATTTTCAAATAAAATGAAAAGAAAATGAAAGAAAAATTATACACTTTTAGAAGCGCAAAATGAGATGCGTAGGAACTGAGTAAAAAAAAAATGTGAAGAAAAATTGAAATTATATGTTTAATAAAAATGAATTGAAAAAATACTCATAGTTGTCTTATTAATTTAAATAAAAGAAAAATTCTCTGGAATTCCTAGACTACTTAAAAAAAAAAAACAAGTTGGCAGACAGACTACCTCCTCTAAAAATTAAAAGGACAAGCAAAGAAAACTTCTTGCATAAAGTTCTAATTCAGTGACAGTGGATTTTGTGGATTTAATATTTTGCGTTTATCTGGCACAATTTCCGTTCCACATTTTGATGTTTTCAAACAAAAACAAAAACGAAAAACTTTTCAGAGCGCTGATTTTCTACTGGAACTGACGTCGACGGGCTGCTCGTTGCTTGTCAAATCGCAACTCCATCTCCTCCAGCACCTTTGGCGTGTACCTCACAACAAGCTTAACCGATCCGATTGCTTGCTTGAGAAGTTCCACAGCTTTCTCATGATTCTCCCCCTCGACAGACTACACACAAAAGACGAGAAGAGAGATTACTGTTCAGTATTGATTCTCTTCAGCTGCAAATGTTGCAAGTATTTATGCAAATTAACCAAATCCAGTGAATTAAAAGTGAAATGAGTTCACAATTATTATTCAATCTTTCCTCTCAAAACATTTAATTATGCTTAATTAATTCTCTGAAGCCTTATTTAACAAAAATCATATCCAAAATGAATATTTTTATTTCAAAAACTTATTTTTATTAAGAGTTGTATATTACCAAGTTTAATGTGTATCAAGTTGAATGTTTTAGGGCTCATGGCTCATGGCAAAGTTGAATTGCGTGCCACCTTGAAATGAAAGGTGCTGCAAAATTATGTTTTGATTGATTTGAATGCAAAATGCAACCGCAGCATTCCCGGTATCAATCAAGTGCTATATTTATACTATTAATTTTTAAATTGTTTCAAAATACTAAAGAAAAGAGGTACACTCCTACAATTTCCGTTAATGTTTGAGACTGGATCCATAGAACATTTTACACTTAAATTCTTATGGATCATGCATTCACGCCATAAAACGCATAATTTATTTAAAACGGTGATCTTAGCATCAACAAACTTTACCGAACGGCTTAACGAAATAGAACAGCCTGGGTCAAAATGTTATAAATCGGACATTTCTTTTTATGAAAGATTTCTCAACAGCTTTGCCAAAAACAACTTTCCTCTATTTCGAAGGAAGGGGGTCCTAGATATAATTTTGAAAGGAAAAAAATCCAAAAAGGACGAAATTCGAAATTCTGAAGGATTAAAATCCAGAGTAAGTCGAAAAATCCCGAATGGATCAAAATTCCGAAAAATTTAAATCCCAAATGGATCGAAAGCCGAAATCCTGAAGGATCAAAATGACAAAGGATTAAATCTCGAATGGACCTAAATTAGAAATTCCGAAAGATCAAAATCTCGAGTGAGTCGAAAACTTAAAAAGTCAAAATCCCGAAGGTGTAAAATCTTGAGTGAGTCAAAAACCCTAATATGTGAAAAACTCGAATGGGTCGAATTCTAAATCGTGAAGGCAAAGGATGAAAATCCCAAATGAATGGAAAACAAGAAAAGTCAAAACTCCGAAGAATCAAAATCCCGAATGAGTCAAGAAATCCAATGGGTCAAGGTTCTGAAGGATCAAATGTTAAATGGGTTGAATTAGAAATCTAATAAGGACAAAATTTCGAGGGATCGAAATCCTGATGGACTAAATCTCGAATGGGTATAAATTAGGAATCCAGAGTGAGTCGAAAACCTGAAAAGTCAAAATCCTGTATAGGTCGAAATTCCGAAATGGATCGAAATCCGAAATCCTGAAGGATCAAACCTCGAATGGGTCGAAATCGAAATCGCGAAGGATCAAAACCGCGAGTAAGTCAAAAACCCGAATGTGTCAAAATGCCGGTGAATCAAATCTTGAATGAGTAATTTCGAAATCGTAAAGGATCAAAACCTCGAATGATTCAAAAACCCTAAAAGTCAAAATTCAAAAGGATCAAAGTCGAGTGAGTCAAAAACCGCAATGGGTCAAAATCCCAGTGGATCAAATCTCGAATGGGTCTAAGTTAGAAATCCCGAGGAATCAAAATCCGGAGTGACTCGAAAGCCTGAAAAGGAAAAATCCCGTATGGGTCGAAATTTCGAAAAATTTAAATCCCAAATGATCCGATATTTGAAATCCCTAAGGATCAGATCTCGTATGGGTCGAATTCAAAATCTCGAAGGATTATAATCCCAAGTGAGCGAAAACCCGAAAAGTCAAAATCTCGAATTTGTCGAAGTTCTAAATCCTGAAGGATCAAATTTCCGAATGGATTGAATCACATTTCCTGATAATTTCCTAAAAATCCAACAGGTACTTTATATGGACTTAGCGGAGGCTTTTTAATAACATTCCTTAACAGTTAACAGTTAACAGTAACAGTTCCTATCATTAGATTTTCGTAAATTTTTTACCTCTGTCTCAACTGTTCTGAAAATACAGAAAATGCGAACTGGAGACGCAGTTAATATTAATAATAATAATAATAATAATAATACTAGCACAACATTCCATGAAGGAACAAGACCTTCCCGCAAGGGGATTTCTAGGCATTCATTATTATTTTTTTCTTGTACGGGATGAGGTTGACAGTTCGATGCCCGTGGAATCAAGTGCAGTGAAGCTCACTGGATGCAACCCGAACACCTTTAACGCCAGAAAAATTCCTGGTGACCTAAAGGGGATTGAAACCCGGAACACTTGATTCCTTGACTAATTGAGTTCCCGCAGTTAAT
Source organism: Phlebotomus papatasi (assembly GCF_024763615.1). Classification (NCBI taxonomy): domain Eukaryota; kingdom Metazoa; phylum Arthropoda; class Insecta; order Diptera; family Psychodidae; genus Phlebotomus; species Phlebotomus papatasi. The sequence goes on from NC_077223.1 coordinate 59,178,899, forward strand.
ATTACTCGGTATATTTTTTTCTACATCATATCTTGAGTGATTTTTTGTAAGATTCTTTAAAAAAAAAACTTGGTGACAATCCTAGAACGGACAGCGGAATCATATTTAATTGGTTCAAATTATCCTGAAAACACTCACTCTATGTGCTCCTAGCCAGAATTCTATTCTCCAAAACAATCTCAGCAAAAAGGCAAGGAAAATATTTTTCTAGTTGCACAAAAAGTTGTTAATATTCGAAAAATTGCCAAAAGAGTTGCTGAGTGTTTATAAAGGAAGTCTCATTGCTTTGATTTTTTTATAGCCCATAAATCGTTTCAAGGACAATTTGCATGTCCTTAATTCTTCGTCCTGTCTTCCTGAAGGACCTCATGTCATTTTTTTTATACTTTAGTTTTTAGTAATCTTCTATAAACGGAAATATAATATACAATAGTAACGGTAAATCATCTTTTTGATGTTTTTCAAGATCAAAGGCTCAGAAGGTTCTAGAGGGTGTTTTCGTTGACCTATTGAAGTAATTTTGGGTTCTTTAGACAGGTCTTGGAATTTACAATAAAACCGAACCGGTGCCAATCGGTTATGAAACGGTAATGAACCGATTCATAAGCTAAAACTAATTTTTATTCAAAATTCAATTATATTAGTCCTAAGTTATTTTGAGCAATGTTTTGAGTGATTTATAAATCGATTAAAATCGGTTTTAAACCGGTAATTAACCTGTTATGAACCGGTAAGCAATTTTCAGTATAATAGCAACTTTGGTTTCGTTAGAAAGGTATTGGAATTTTTGTCAAGTCTGATCCGGTTCCAACTGATAATGATCCGATAATAAACCCATTAGGAATGAAAAATTAGTTTTCATCCAAAATAGAATTAAAGAAGTAAAAAAATTAAAGAAGTAAAGCCATTGTCTAAACCAATTTACCGATAGGGCAAAGTTTGGAAAGGAAAGCACTTAAGGAGGAGCTCAATTTCACATGATTTGTGTGCCGAAGCCAGCTTTCGTAGTCCGACTTTCGGTGTCGCCGACTTTGTCCGACATTAAGTACTGCCCGACATTAAACACTGCCCGATTTTTAGTAAAGTACCCTAATGCCTTAGACACACTTACGACTTAAGCCGAGAGACGACTTAGTGGAAAATGATGGAAATTTAGTTTGACCATTATTTCTAATATAATTAAGCTAAGCCGTCTCTCGGCTAATCCTCAGGTCTGTCAAGGCCCTACGCAAGTATTGAAAGTAGACGGGAAGGACGAGATTTTCATCAAGGCTTGAAAATTAACAAATTGTAATAAAATCAATTTTGAAATGAGAATTAAATCTTGATCTAAATTCAGATTTAATTTAATCTTTGAAAAAGGGATTGAGAGAGAAAGTCAGTGAAGATACTCACCACACCATTGACAGAGAGCAATTGATCTCCTCTCTTGAGTCCTCCATGGCGATCAGCCACCCCTCCTGGGATGATCCGGGAGATGTAAATGGGTGAGTTTTGCTCCTTACCACCCATTACATTGAATCCTAGACCCTCATCTGTCTTTGGCAGTTCCACGACACGAGGATGAGCATGTCCCTCGCTGGCAGCAAATGCGGCAACTGTTGCCTTGGCAGTGGCTGATGCCCTAACGTCCTGCGATCCCTGGACATCCACAGTCTCATAGACATGCTCGTACACTTCCCTCACGGCATTGAAGAAGTCACTCTGGAGCACCTTCTGCAGAGCAGCCACCTTTGTCGTGGGAATCTCCCCACTCATCTCGAGCTTCGCCAGCAGCTCAATGGTCCGTTTGATGTCTATTTTAGTGGCAGAAAAGAAGAATGTGAGCACCTGGATGGGCTGGGAAAAACCTGCGAAAAGGGCGGATTTCCTGCTACTCACCATTTGCAAGGGTCAATGGTTCCACACCCATGCTGGCCATACAATTCTTCTATAAATCCGATGTCTTTGAAATGCTTTGCACTATTTCTCACCCGGATAATTCACTTTCCCTGGGAAAATCGCCCTTGGAGTGCTCAAGAAAATTTTTGAGATCAAACAAAAGTTTTGCTCGATACTGGCTTCTTACTTTAATTCAAAATTTCAGTTGAAGCACATTTAAAAAAAAATGAAATGAAACCTCAAATAAAGATTTTTCTGTGAACTGAAAAATAAATTTCACAGCTCTTTGGGTTTTCCTTCAATTAATTTTTTTTAGTTTTATATAAAATTAAATTTTTCTCGAGAAATTTATTTTCTGGTAACTGCAATCAGAAATCCCCAACAGCATACCGCAAACACAAAGTATAATTTTTTTCAGTGTTTAAATTTGTAACATCTGCAGCATGGTTTACTTAGAGGCGGAATTCGCTGTCAGCAGTATTTGCAAGAAGTGCTAGAAAAAATAAAATCAAAGCAGAAAAAAATAAATTAAAATAAACAAAACAACAAACATAAATTACATAACTCAAAAATTTGGAAAATAATTAAAACATTGATTAATTAAATAATTAAAATATAAAAAGATGACAATACGGTGACAATAATATTATAGTGGTGTGGTAAGCCTATTTTCGTTTATGGAAAATGTGATTCATATTAGAACATTGAATCGTAATGTTATTGTATTTATTAATACTTTTCATTTTAGTTTAGTGGCTTTATCGGCTTTGTTGATTTTGTTAACTTTATGTTTCGGAGTTAACAAAATTAAGATAAGCAATATACCAATATACCGATGATTTTTGCATACGAGAGATAATTTGTAAAATTATTTGTGAAGTACAGTGCCCGCTCTCTAATCCAGATCGCCGTAATCCGAACGAGATATTCGACGGTTACATTTAAAATAATTTTGAGGTCATGTATGCATGTGTGTTCAGCAATAAAAATGAATTATCCTGTGATGTTTTTGTTTAATAAATGAAGTATAATAGCATAGAATTCTCTAATTATGTCTCTTTAATGTTTTTTAAAACTTTTATTCTAATTCTATTAAAAAAAAACTTGTATTATATTTGCTAGATGTTGAACGAATTCAAAAAATCTATCCGGATTACGAAGCGGACATCTCTCATATTGTCTCCCAATCATCCGGATTACAAAACGGTCACTGTACTTGAATTATTTTTATCATTTTTAAAGTTCGTATCAAAATATTTATCACAATCTGCTGAGTATTTTTTGTAGAATGCCCAGGAGTGCCTTCGCCGCAATGTAGATTATTCTTAGTTCTATCGGTTCTATCGTACTCCCGTATGTGAAAATATATTTTCCCTTTCATACAACTGTTTGATTTTGGCGGCGTGACTCGAATTGAGAATCACAAATGCGGGAGTGGAGTCACAAAACTCACCGCTCAAGAGCTGATGCTGTTGCTAATTGCGCCACTGAGATCGCCCCGATCGCCCTATATTAATTATGTATATAAATTTGAAAACATTCTATGAAAAAAAAAAACTTTAGAAAAACAAACTTTAAGAACATTTTTGTTTTTTAAGATCGCCTTCTGTACCCCAGAGCCACCTGTACGTTTTTTGATTTTTTTTTTAAAGAAACTAGCATAAATAACACTCATTGGAATATGCTAATTAGGACTTTTATCACTACCGTTGTCGTCTTACTTTTAAGATTGAAAACACTTAGGTTTAATGATATTCCCAAATTCAAGGCAAAATATTGATACTTTGATACCCTTTTATAAAATATTGATTTACGTGATTTACTTTGGAGTTGTATGTCTTACATTTTTGTACTATCTTCACGGTCTTTACATTTGTTTTTATTTATACAACATGACTTCAGTTGTAATGTCTTAAATAATTGTTATTTTTAAATTATTTCAAATTGAAACTTGAACAATTTAAGTGAGTTATCAAGATTAATTATTTTTATATATTTTGTTTAGCATTTTTAATTTTCGGTTTTTGCTGTGCATGGTCAAACTCTTATTTAATCATAGGATTTTGTGTCTACAATTTAATGCTTGATCGACCAATACACTATTCCCTAAACGTCACACTTTTTTCTTTTACTTGGAAATAGTGACAATGGACTGGAAAATTTTTATTTGTTTAGGTATTTAAATAAAAAAAAAGTTTTTAACTCTTTTACGACGAGACACTTTTTACGGACTGAAAATCAACAATAAAAATTAAACTGAGAAACATAATCAATGATACGTTTTACATCTAACCTTGGAAAGTCCAACACTGATTCGGTGTATTTTGTGGTTCTATGAACGATAGGGACAAAAATAGCCCAAAAATTTAAGTAATTTTTCTTACAATACCAATGAATAATATTTTTTGCTTTAGTGAAAAATATTACGTATGAGTATTGTAGTTTTTATTGCAAAAAGAGTTTTGCTTAAAAACATTGGAAGTATAAAAAATAATAAAATCAATTCGACCACTCAGAATATAAGTCGAACAACTAGATTTTTTACAAAAATCGTTTTATTCGCTTTTTGGATACTTCTTTATACCCTCTACCTTCCCTGTGAATATTATACATGAAAGATAATTATTTTCAAAGTTATAGAGATTTTAAATCTCAAAAATCCTATAATCTGCATGTAAAATCTCAGCTTCAAATTGCTCTCCTGTAAAATTTGCCTACTGCGAGTTGTTCGTTTCTTATTCTGAGTGGTAGAATTATGAATTTGAGAATTTAAAAATTCGCCATTTTTAATCTTAAATATTTACTACATAGCAAATAGCTAGAGACTTGCAAAAAATATTCTAGATTCCTTCAACTTTCTACTATACAATTATGTACAGAAATAAGAAAAAAAAACCTTTAGGTAGTCAGGAAAAATTATTTTCTTTATGGGACACCGGTGTTCCAATCGTCCTTAAAGGGTTAAAGAAGCGCTAGCTGACACTTAATTTTTTTTAAAAGAAGTGCAGCAGCAGCTCGGGATGTTCTGCAGTTCAGCCAGTTTTTAAAAGAATTGGAGTAAGGTTTGTTGGGTAGACATAAGGGGCTTAATATCATAATAAAATTCGCTGGCTTCTTTTTTCCTTATTTTACATTCCCCTAATAGTGAGAAGTTTTCTAATATCTTTGTATTGAAAAATCTATAGATTTGCATTAGCTGTCGCCAATTGAGAGATCGAGCAATAAAATGAAATTAATGATCTTGCTCTCAAAAAAGCAAAATAAACCTCTGGAAATGTATTTTCAAAATGGTAAATTAATTTAATTAAATTGTTCAAAAATCATTAATAATTCTATCAATTTTTACTAGAAGAAATTGTATCAAAAATCAGGGAATTTTTTTCCAGAAAAAGCGTTATTTATAAATTTTACAGTGACGTGTGAAGTTTGCCATGAAGCATATCCAACTGAAGTTTGTATAGATTGCCTTATGCCGAGAAAGTAGGCAGTAAAATTTTCACCCGAAGCTGTGTGATTTATTTTTGTGTGTTAATTTATCGAAGAAATTTTCACTATTTACAGATCGAAAAGTTATCTCGAGTGAGTATCGGGGGTTGTGGTGGATGGTGTTGAGTGTTTTGGGGCAGAAAAGTGGACGCCAAAGTGGGCAAAAAAGGGCCAGGGAGTGGATGTGTATGTGGTGAAAAAAAGAATTGTACGCATCTTCCATTTTACGGAATTTCAACACAGTACAAATTTTCTGGTCTGCGCGTTAAATGTCGAGGAAATCTACCCATAGAGTTCCGCCAAGATCGTCAATCAATAATTTTCGTTTATCGGGACAACAACACTCATGTCCGGGAACAATTAATTTGGGTGCCAATTGGTCAAAATATGGGGAAAATTGTTGAATTGAGGGCCCCAAATGGGCGCCACAGGAGCCCCAGATGGCCCCCAAGTGTCAATCAGTGGAGTCTCCTGCTCAGAAAATGCTCCACAGAGCAGCAACAATCGTTCCCAATCGTTGTCGCATAAATGGCATAGTCTTGGGGGGATACTGCTATGTATACATAAATCGAGTGTGCCGCTATGTGCTTTGGCTTTTTATTTAGATATAAAAAACGAGACTCCAATGGAGCTCTCTCGGAGAGAGAATCCGTGAGAGACTGAGAGCATAAATTGGATCAAAATGAAAACACAGATTTTTTTCCTTCAACAATTTTCCCTTCTTTGGTGCCAGGGGGGCTCTCAATGGGGGTCGGGTAGGGTGGTTTAAGTTAAAGTTCGTACACGTTTAGTGGGTGGAGGGAAATTCCGGAAGAGATGTAAATATTTAGGATATTTACGCAATTTCTGGGGTATACGTCCAAATCAGATGGTAAGCAAATCAGAAAAATTCTCAAAATTGCATCAATTACTGAAGATTATCAAGTACGTTCTTTGTTGGAGAAAGGACTAAAAATCTCCAAGGAAGATCTAAAATACCCAAGAATCATTTAATTTGCTCTTAGCGCTTACATTTTTTTTAATCTTTAAAGATGTCCTGTCCTGAAGTCATTGAGGCGTAAAAGTTACTGTTATTTCTTTAAGATTTTTTATTGTTTTGTATTATAAGGATGACTGATTCCTTCTTAAATATTGGTAATGTGCTCCCAGCGGATCCTTAAAACAACTTTGTTATTTATTGCGAATTTTCTACCGTTTCTATAAGACAAGATCATTACATTTTGGATGAACCTAAAGAAACCGGAGTATTAAGAATTTAATTTTCAAATTTAATCTTAAAACATTTTTTTATTGGGTAAAATTTGACTACTTCACAAACTGAGAAATTTAAACTTTGAGAAACTGGTAATAAATAAGTAATTATGCAACTTCAAAGTACTTTGAAGATTTTCTAACTTATTTTGTTTTACGAAGTTTTATGAGAGTTGTCTGAACTTTAAAATTAATTTGTCCGGAATTCCAAACATTCCATTAGAACTGAAGATTACACAATAAAAATACAAGGTACAATAGCTTAATTTCCAACGCACAATAATTTTTATTTAGTAAATAAGTTTTTGACATTTCAATGGGAGTAAGTGAGATTTAGATCTAGTGATCTCACTCACTCTCATAGGAAATTTTGAAAACATGTTTACAAACAAAAGTTATTGTGCGCTGGGAATAATTAAAACCTTCTGAAAATTAGATTTTTATTTATAAAAAAATTTATCAATATCAATGGATTTTCGATTTAACTAGAACGAAAAGAATCAGATAATAAAATTTTCACTGAAAATATATAAATAAAAGGAGTAGAAAAGCGTCCGAGGCTTTGCGGGTACTCTAAGGGCCCAAATAGACTCAGGCTGATCTTTGAGACTATTTAGTCTGCAAAATTTAGCAATCAAGATTTATCTCAAACTGTCATTTATTTAGGGCTTCGGATCATCAGTTGAGGTCCTTTGCATAAATTTCCTATACCTAATCCTTTATTATCGAATTTTAAAAGCTAAATACTCCCGAGGATCAGTCTGGGTCTATTTGGGCCTTAACTCCCGAGAAGGAGCTCTGTGTAAATATCACTTTTTGCAAATACAGTAGACTCACTCAATCGGCTCTTTTTCAATCAGGCGACAAATTTTGTTGACAATTTTCACGTTTAATTATGAAGCTAATTCGCTCAAATTCGCTGTAGTTCTTCCTATTTTATCGTGATTCTTTATAATTGAGCGCTTTTTGTGGAATTTACAAAGGCTTTGACGATCAATTCTATCGCTAAACCGGATGACATTTTGCCCCATATTCCCGATTGAGAGAGAGTCTACTGTATTTTGGGAGCATATCAGTTTAAAGCAGAGATGTGCAAGAAACCAATAAAACCGAATTAACGTCAAAATAAGTTTGTTATAGTTGCGTTTTGACCATTATTGACATACATGTTCCATTTGACGTTAATTCGGTTTCAACGGTTTCTTGCACACTTCTGGTTTAAAGACTGTCAAACTGTGTCTATAAATCGTCATTAAATCATTTCGAAGTTCAGATTTGATTAATAAGTAATTTTAGGTTTTTTTTTTAACTATTTTAATTGTAAATTTGATACTCTACCGATAAATTACCGATTGGGACCAATGTAATCAAGTTTTGGATTTGATGTCCATTGAAAAATAGTGATTTTCAGGATGGATGAACAATGCCTATTTAGAAATTAAGATGGCGATTTTTCCAGTGTGAAACGTGTCTAAAGATGAAGTTTTTTTTTGATAAACTACATCGAAAACATATCCGAAAATTACCGAAATTGGCTAGATCAATTTTGGAAAAAATAAAAAAAAACTAATTTTTTGACGTATTTTAAAGGGATAATAAACGAATGAAGGGAGAGAGTCCCGAGATAATGTCATTTTTGGAGGGGTCGTCGGAGACCGGATGTCGATATCTCGCTTGAGTTTTGGGTGGGTCAAAAATCTAAAAAAAAGGGATGGAAAGTGTCCCAGGCTTTGCGAAGTGCTTCACCTTGTGATTTAGTATAACATCTAGTTTCGCATCATTTACCACTAAACGGTTCATTACCGATTTGAACCGATTCACTCTAAAAATTGCCCAAAATACACCTTAGGAGTAATATAACTGAAATAAAATTCTATAAAATTCTATCAAAATACGATCGCTTGAGGGGTAAAGAGTCCAAATATATGCATAATAACTAAAAATCGAGGGACTGCAATATATTGCGTTTTCTAGCAGTAAAAATGCCAAAAAGGGTTTTTTTTCAAACACATCTATTAACGATACTTTAGCGATTTATTACTGATTGTGACCGTTGCAGTCGCGTTGAAGATTTCATAACTTTCAGAGTGGTTGAAATTTGACCTTGAATAATTCAAGATGGCCACTTAACCGGTCATATTCAAGCGCTTGGCAAGTTGGCCTTTTTATATGGAGCTATTTGAAGCCAATTCCTAAATTGATCTCGGACTCAGCTCACAGTGCTCCGAGGAAAATATTTATTTAAACAAAAATTTAGTATATTTATCCCTCCATACGGAAAGGTATCTTATAATACGGAAAAACTTCTCACTTTTTAAATATTTAGCATTACGGTAGGGGAGACTGGGGCAAAAAGTCACAAAACGGATATTTTATTTTTTTACAAGCTACCCTAGTGCCCCAGAAATTTTTAATTAGTGCAGTTTTATAGGAAATTTAATGCTCTACAACTCTGTGAAAGTCACTTTCCTCTATTTTGTAAGGAAATACATTTATCGAACAGTTTTCTAAAAGGTAATTTTGTGACCATTTTTAAAAATGCTGGGGCAAATAGTACCAGGTATGGGATATTATCACATTTTGATTTGCTTTATTACGGGCTTTCATAAATTTAAAAAAATAGCTAGGTGACATAGTTTCATAGAAAATTTATTCTTCTACACCTTTTTAAAACACAGTTTTCACTATCTGAACGAGAAAAGCGCTTTTCAAGCTATTTTAGAAAAAAAACACAAGAAACTGATAATCGTTTGACCAATGCAAACAAAAAGCGTCGAGGTGTGGAAATGACGTTTCTTCTCGCCGTGAGACATCAGTAATTGCTTCGGTCTTTGCTACTTTTTGCTCCGTACCTTTTGTTACTTTTTACCCCAAGTGGTCATTTTTAATAAAAGGTTTTCTGGAGAAAAGAATTTTTGTGCAATTCTAAAATAGGTAGTGGTGTCATATTCAAAGAATCCAAATCATTTAGGAAATATTTACCAGTGCATCAATTTTGGAAAATAAGTAGGTCAAAATTGATATCTGTTGTAAGAAAAACATTTCAAAAATAGGGCTAAAAATTTCAATATTTTTTATTTTCTGAATTCCTTGTTCAAATTCTAAGAAACTTACGACTTTGAGGAAGGTCTATGGAGACCATTTATGGAAAAAAATTAAGTCCCTATCTCTTTTATCTTGGAAGATATTGAATTTTCAAATTTTCAATTTGTGACTTTTTGCCCCAGTCTCCCCTAGTGAGTGCAAAAAAAATTGCCATATAAATTTAAATCGAAATATAAGAAAGTGGTTTCAAATTTCAGGCAACTTGCCAGGGGGTTGGTCATATTGGTCTATGGACGAAATATTCGATGGAACGAGCTACGAAACATCTAAATATCAATAAAAAAAAAGCTTGGAGCAATTTTGAGATTAGTCAAAAAAAAAACTTAATAACCATTTCGAAAACTATACAGGCAATTAAGCATTAAGCTAATTCTTTGAGCTTCAAATTGTCTTATTCCTTGGATTTAAAATGCATTTTATTTTTATTAAATAAATTAATGAAAATTGCATAATTTTTTTTGTATTAGTGTTATAATTCAAATTAAACCAAATTATTGCGGGTCAATTCCACCTTTTTACTTATAAACACATTTATCAAACTCTAATTATTAAATGACTCAAAAACACATTCAAATGCTCATTAGCGACAATTAATGTGAATCACAATTAAATTTTATTGAACTAGCCTATAACTGTTCAGGATTTATATAAATTCACCAAAATGCGAATTTCATTTGGGTTGCAAAATTCCTTTCATTTTATAAGGTATGAAAAATTACTGCAACAAAACTAGTGATAAGCCCAGATAAGCTTATGGTAGCTGAGATTCTTTACAGGTGACCTCCAAATGCGTGCAACTCTGGGTCCCTGCAACTCGGAATACGTGAAAATTCGATTGTGAGTTGAATTTTCGGAGTAAAGAATCGCGTCGAGTAAATTGTTGTTGTCGGTAGAAATGGATAAAATTGGCTTTACGCGATTCTTTATCCCCAACATTTAACTAACAATCGAATTTTCACGCATTCCGAGTTGCATGCATTTCGAGATCACCTGTAAAGAATCTCAGCTACCATAAGCTTATCTGGGCTTATCACTGGTCATTTTCTATTTTTAACAGTCTGAGCGGGGAAGGCTAACAAAAGAAAAACAAAGTATTCATTGAAATCGGTTAATATACATGAGTGATAGGGTTCGGTTCATCTGGGTATAGTAGTATCTCGACCTCAGCTACAACATTCAGATTTCGGTGAAATCGGATGAAATTGGGGTGTCCATAACTGCATACTGCAACTGTGGTGTCATATGACTGTGTCCACGAGAGCTTTCCAAAACACTAAAATTTTTCAAATGCCGATTATTATAACCGGAGATATGACCATTTGAAAGTTAAATTTTTGACCCGTGACCCCGTAATAGTTCCGGTCTGGGGGGTCGAGGGACTTATTTTTTTTTATCGAAAGCTCTTAGGTCGTGCTATAACATACTAAAATTTGAGATCCATCGATGCCATAGGGGTTGAGTTATTGAAAAATCAAAATTTGGGGGTATTCCAAAATGTTGGAAGAGGAGGGCGTGGAAATAACATTACTTACTACTAGACCCCTGTCGACAATTCACCTTTGCCGAAAATCGCTTGTTGATATCTCTCTCCGTTCTGACTCTAGAAGTGGTTATACGACGCACAGTGGGGCAGAATACCCAAAAACCTGGCAAAAAATATTTTATGGTATTTTTGCATTCTGAATGACTCTAGAATGATTTATTTTCTTAAAATTGAACGGAATTTATACTTATTTGTTGAAATTTTTATCTTAGTATTAGAAGAAAAATATTTATTTCTTAGTATGAAGACCTTCGAATTTTGTTTTGTAAAAATCTTGCTTTTTCAGTTTCATGATTTTTTCTTACCTTAGCTCTTTTTTTTCAAGGAGAATATACTGGTTAAAGTGATAAATCCGATCACGTTATCCTTTTCGAGGCATTAATGATAAATCAAGAATTTTAAAGAAAAAAAATGGAACATTACCGGGTAAAAAAAAATGAACCTCAAGTTACAAGCGACTTTAAAAAAAATATCTCTATAACCTAATCTAAAGAAGATTTTTTTTGTTTATTATGTATATTATGATGTATAAGAGGAAGCTGCAAACATTGTGATTTTCTATTATTTGTAAGTCTCCTAAGAATGAGACCTAAATGTATAAATGGATACTAAAGAAGTGTACATAAGAACATAAATTTATTTATGTAAATTAAATAAAAAAAAAACATTGAACACTTTGGACTGTCTTGACGGTTCTGATACTTTGCCAAGAAACATAATTTAAGCGAAACACATCAATTATTGTTACTTTATAAATTTATAATCGATTAGGACCTACACTCAGTCCCGGGATTATGCACATTTTCGGGACCGAAAAAAACGCGCAAAATGGCATTATGCATCGAGAAAATTTGCATACCCGCAGGGGGTTTCTTTTGAATAAATCGACCGTAGAACGAATTTCGCGCGGAGTAAAAGTACTTCAAACAAAAAGATTCAATTGTTTAATAGAAATGCATTAACAAACAGTACTTTTTGGCCAGAGTTTTTGAATAAATAGTTAGAATATTAAAAAAAATACCTTTATAAAAGAAATTAAAGTTTTATTCTGAAAAAGTAGCAAAACGTTTTCAAATTTCTCGCGTCGCAACATAGTGTACATTTAGGCGTATTTCAAAAATGAGTTTATAAATTGACTCCCAATGGTAGGAAAACTTGCATAATTGTATCTGCATAATTCCGTCAGGTGCATAATCCCGAAGGACTTAATGTCGGGACTGAGTGTATGTATGTATACAGGTTGGAAATTTCAAGACCTTTCCAAAAAATCATAATTTGACCATATCGGTTAAGAAATAGGCACTCCAGAGTGATTAAACTTTGACATTGTATGATTCAAGATGGCGATTTTTTCAGTCATAGGTGTCTAAGGACGAAATGTCCGCTAGGACACAATAAAACATATAAAAAATGAAGGTGCTTTATTTCTTGAAATATTTCGAAAAGAGTAGTTTCTGAAGGGGAAGGAGAGATGGAATTGAAGTAACATTTAGTAATAGTTAATTCGTTCAAGTAATCTTTATCAGGAGCTTGAGATACACCATTAAAAACTTTAGACCCCTTCTATTAGCAAAATATATGTGATCTCATGCAATATAGGGGAAATGCTTCTAATTTTGTCCAGTTTCTTATTTTGGACACTTTGAGGATAACATTGGACACTAAAAATAAATTGATTAAAATGATGGATTTTTATTCCAATATTTGATGAATAATGAATTCTATCTAAATATTTGTTCTTTTTGGAAGATTTTAACACTAAATACGTTAAAATTTGAATATGATTTGAGTTGAAATTGCTTTGTTGAAAATTCAGTGTGAGCAATTGCTTACGAGAAATATGACAGAACTTCGTGGCTTACTTCAGTCTTATTTAGTTTTGGTGAAGTACTAACAAAGTTTGTTCGCTGTTTTTGAGAGATATTATTGAATATTCATTGAATATTGTGTTGATTCACGTTACTGATGATTTGTACATTTGACCTGAAGTGAGATTTGCCTTGTGAATTAGATTTTTCTAGAGAATGCCTTGAAAGGCTCCCGGAAAGGTCAGGGAATAAGCGAATCCGCACGTACTTGGAGTACCGAAGTCAACTCACTTTAATGAATGATATGGAAAGTTTCTGGGCTTCTTGTGACATTCCACGTTTCCCTTACATGACCAGGAAGAGGACTTGGTAAGATTGGTTCATAAAATGAAGAACAATGGGCATCCTGTTGAGGCGGATTATCTGTCCAAATTTACAGACAAGTTGTAAAAATTAATAACCAAGTTGTCCAAAATAAGAGTCAAATTCACCTCTACATATCAATTCATTTTTAAACGTATTAAAACTAATTTTAGTAAAAATGAGATGATAAATAGCTTGCCAAGTTTCTAAACAATCCTTCTGAAAAGAGAGTAACAAGAAAAGTCAATTAGTATTGAAAATATGGCACTTCAAACTTAGGATATCGATGCTTATACGCAGACTGTCCAAAATTATAAGCACTTCCCCTACTTGAAAGTCAATTTTCAACAAATTCATTGCATCATAGCCAAAAAATCGCACTAAAGTAGCAAGATTTTTCGATGGTTTTTGACAGAGCAGGACCTCTGGAATAAATAGAAATTGGTTATAGATCGGGACCTCGCGGGCCTCTTTACTATTTATTTAGTTCAAATTTTGACATGTTATTTCAAGGTACCATAACTTTAAAGAAAAAAATCTGGGTAAGGGAAGAGTACTCCGAATCGGAATGTTAAGAGACATGCTCGATATTTTGTTGAAAATATAAACCTCAAATTACTATTTGGTATTTTTCTGAACGCTAATCGATATATTAGTGATCCATTTAACAATATCTGCGTATTTGATTTTTAAATTCCTACAATAAATTAATAAAAAAAATAGATGTAATTGCAACTATATACACTGTACCTCGGATCGTCACAAATTTATTCAGGTGTCTCACGGAAAATTGGTTTTATAAATTAAATCTGAGCTAATGCACTGCATTTTTGTGAGAGTTAAATTGTAAAAAGTAGCCATTAATTTTTAAAAATTCATTTGAATTGGTGCGACAGTCTGATAATAACCTGACGATCCGAGGAACACTGCCGATCGCTGGTGCTCTTCCCTTATAAGGTTTTAGTGAGGATACTAGTCAACTATTATTTGAGGCGCTCGGAGCAAAGAAAATTCTAAGTTGTATGCATTTCCCTATTAAAATAGCGTTTTTTGCTCTGAGCTCCTCATTTAGCGGTATTAGATTTCAAAAATTCGAAAAAAAATTTCGATTTTTTGCCAGGTTTTTGGGTATTCTGCCTATGAGTGTCAAATTCCGTATTTGTAATAAATACAAAGTTTTGGCCCGATCTGACGAGGTCGGATTTTCCCTGTGACCACAAAAGCTGATATTGTAAAGGCTTTCAGCTAAAAATACAGACATCCTTGACAATGCAATTCAAGATATCCCCTGAAGCGGTCCTCAAATTAAAGATCTATCTCAGTTCTTGAGGGTTTCAAGTTAGAACTGTTAAGCCAAATTAGCCAGAATGTCATAAGTTTACCGCGCTAAATGGAAGGCTTTTTGATACATTGAAAATTTTAAAAATTATTCTCTCACATAATTTTCTTGAGTGTAGTATTATTAATTGTTACCATCAGATTTGGACATGTCTCAGTTTTATACAAATTATCTTAGTACCTTAATATTTAATTTTAATAAGATATAGTAGAAGCTTTATATAGGGGTTTACTTTATTAAGGAATTGTTGGAAACATACTCCTAGAAGATGCTTTGAGAGAGGTCAATCCCTTTAGACACCAAGCCAAACACGTATATTTTGTTAAAGTTTTCGGAGTTGAAATGCGTCTTCCTTATCAATTTGGTAATTCTTATTACTTTATTATTCCAAATAAGGATACACAGGGAAAACTTGGGATTTTGCCGCGGGAGATTTTTCCTGGATAGAGAAACAGCGCATACGAGTTAAATTCTTGTATATTTACTTTATTTGGGTTAAATTGTAACCCGGTTCAAGTTAGAGTCACTCAATTTATTACTCGAATGACCTTGCAAAATTAACTTTCCGGAAATTGCATCGTTCATTGGCTTCACGAGTTCCCGCACATTTACAAAGTCTTTCTTTAACTGTTTTAATCGAAATGGGATTTGTTTAGAGAGATACACGAAACAAAGACGTAAAATGCATAAATATTGGCATTTTCTTATTTGTTTCTATTCAGGTGACATTTCTATAACACACTTTTGTGAGGATACAAGGAACAAATCTAAAACTTCAAGGAGCGGGTTATGTTCCCTATTTTCATCAGTATCCTAGATATTCAATCATGGTGGGAGGTTCCCTGTGTAGCGCACTTCTGTTCTCTCTTCTCACAGATTTTTAATCTTCCTGACTTTCATATTGAGGTAAAATGATTCTCAAGTGAAGGTTTTTTGACATTATGGGGGGAATGGTTTTTATAGAGAAAGAATTCAATTTGTTGCAGGATTTGGAGGAAGCCCTGCTGGCAGATGGAAATGAAAGTCAAACAACATTGCTATCAGATTTAATTGTGAGTCTTCTGAGAGGATGTGATATTCTGCAAAATAGCAGGCAACATATTCACACCAGCAACTATCAAATGTTCTTAAGACGACTGTTCAGAAAACAATGTCAAGTAGGGAAAATTATTTATTTATTTATTTTTTCTATATTATCTTTGAGAAAAGTTTCAAATTGACGGTCTATTTCTTCTTTTTTTCTCTCTCTCTTCCTCGGGGTTTTTTTTTGTTAGGTTCACAACATTGAAAATCCCTTTGATTCTGATACAGATTTTCAACTATTGCCACTTAGGCGCAAACTTGAAATACTCCACAATTTGTGTTACTTTAGATTGGAATCTAAGAATGTACCTGAACTCTTGGATAAACTAGAGGCGGACAGTCTACGTATTGAACCATTGGGGTATGATGATAAAGATTCAGCCTATTGGTATTTTTTCGGTACGAGACTGTATAGAGAGGATTATCTGAAAAGTGAGAAAAAACACAAATTAAAGTGTGACGCTGTTTGGCAAGTTATTTGCTTCACTGAGGACGATTGGACGAATCTAGCGGCAAAATTGAAAGCATCGACATCTCGACGCAATCGTGCCTTGTCGAAAATTCTTTATGAGAATTTTCTCCCAAAAATTCCAAAGCTTTTCAAAGAGAAGGAAGATCAACGGAGGAGAAAGTAAGAATTACTTTATTTTCCTTCAATGTTTTTTTCTTTTTTTTTGGCATAATTTGAAAATATTTCGCAAAGTGATAGTATTGAATTATCTGTTTAATGTCCGCCCAACAGAATTTTAGTTCCCGCCCCCTTCTAGAGTTGTGCCCAATTATTCTTTTTACTGATTTTTGTTTTAATATTCAAGGAATCACTACAAATTTCGGACAGAGCCTTAATTTTGGTTGGGCACTCAATGGTTCGAATCTCCTTTAGTTCACCAGAAATTTTTCTTGCGTTAACGGCATTCGAATTACATCCAGTGAGCGTCACTGCACTTGATTTCACATTTTTTGACAAAATCCTTGACAAAATCAATCCCAAATGCCAAAATCCTGAATGCTTTGAATTTCTGTAAATACAAAATCTCGAACGCCAAAATCTTCATAACCAAAATCCCGAAAGCCAAATTCCCGAAAGAGAAAATCCTGAAAGTGAAAATCCTCAATGCGAAAATCCCAAATGCCAGAATCCAAAAGAAAAAAATCTCGAACGTGAAAGTTCCGAAAATTAAAAGTCAAAATCCGTAAAACTAAATACTCGAATACCTAAAATCCTGAACGCCAAAATCACAAAAAAAAAATTCCATCAATTGAGTCGGAATTTTGAGAAGTCAAAATTCCGAAAAGCCATACTCCAGAAAAGCCCAATAATCCTGAAAGATACAATCCCAAAAGCCAAAATTCCGAGTGGTTTAAAGTCCCACTGAAAGTCATAATCCCGAAAACCGAAATTACGGAAAGCCAAAATCCAGAAATACAAAATCCTGAAAGACGCAATCCCGAATACGTTAAAATTCCGTAAAGTAAAGTTACTTCCCGAAAATCTAGCCAAAATCCCAAAAAGCCAAAATCGAGAAAAGTCCCTAAATCCCGAAAAACCACCCGAAACACGGGAAGCCAAAATCCCCGACAGGAGAAATCATGCAAACCAAAATTCGGAATGAGTCGAAAATCCGAAAAGCCAAAATACCGCAAATGCCAAATTCCGAAAGCCGATTATTATTACGGTAGCCCCTACACTTGAGGAGTAATAGAATTGATTTTAAGACAAAAATAACTTATCGGTTCAATGTCGATCCATCCATTACCGACTTATAAGCAAATGGAATCGGTTCAGTCTTGTCATAAATTCCAAGGGGTCGCGGTCAAAATCCCGAGAGCCAAAATCCCAAAATCCAAAATCCCGAACGGGTCGAAATTCAGAAAAACCAAAAATACTGCAAATGCTGAATTCTGAAAGCCAATGATGATCACGGTTTGCGGAATCTTTGTTTTTTCCATTTTGTTTTTCACACTTTTATTTTTCCCAGTTTGTCTTTGGAATCTTTGTCTTCGGTAATCTTTGTTTTTTTTTTTGGAAAGTTTGTCTTTGGAAATCTTGTCTTTCATATATTTTAAACAAGTATATTTTATTAAAAATAAAATAATGAAATTACAACGGTGTTTTGAAGTTTTTAGTTTCGTTCTTTCGGACATAGGGAAATTTTCTGTCTCTTGGAAAGTTTTTAGTTTTGTCCTTTGGGGCAAAGGGAAATTTTCTGTCTTGGGAAGTTTTTAGTTTCGTCCTTTGTGGGAAAGGGAAATTTTCTGTGTTTTGGGAAGTTTTTAGTTTCGTCCTTTGGGGCAAAGGGAAAAATTCTGTGTTTTGGGAAGTTTTTAGGTTCGTCCTTTGGGGCAGAGGAAAATTTTCTGTGTTTTGGGAAGTTTTTAGTTTCGTCCTTTAGGGCAAAGGGAAAGTTTCAGTCTTTTGGGAAGTTTTTAGGTTCGTCCTTTGGGGCAGAGGAAAATTTTCTGTGTTTTGGGAAGTTTTTAGTTTCGTCCTTTGGGGCAAAGGGAAAAATTCTGTGTTTTGGGAAGTTTTTAGTTTCGCCCTTTCGGACTTAGGGAAATTTTCTGTGTTTTGGGAAGTTTTTAGTTTCGTCCTTTGGGGCAAAAGGAAATTTTCTGTGTTTTGGGAAGTTTATAGTTTAGTATTTGGGGCAAAGGGAAATTTTCTGTGTTTTGGGAAGTTTTTAGTTTAGTCCTTTGGGGCAAAGGGAAATTTTCTGTGTTTTGGGAAGGTTTTAGTTTCGTCCTTTCGGGCAAAGGGAAATTTTCTGTCTTGGGAAGTTTTTAGTTTCGTCCCTTCGGACAAAGGGAAATTTTCTATTTTGGGAAGTTTTTAGTTTCGTCCTTTCGGGCAAAGGGAAATTTTCTGTGTTTTGGGAAGTTTTTAGTTTCGTCTTTTGGAAATTTTCTGAGAAAAGGGCAATTTTTGGGAAGTTATGAAATATACTTGTGCAAAATGTGTGACAGACAAAGTTTTCGATTATTATGCAAAATGTATGAAAGACAAAATTTCCAAAGACAAAGTTTCCAAAAAAGCAAAAATTACCGAAGACAAAGATTCCAAAGACAAACTGAGAAAAACAAAAGTGTAAAAAACAAAATGGAAAAAACAAAGATACCCGATCCCGATGATCACGGTAGTCCCTACGCCTGAGGAGTAATAGAAATGATTTTAAGACAAAAATAACTTATCGGTTCAATGTCGGCCCATTACCGACTTATAACCAAATGAAACCGGTTTAGTCTTATTAAAAATTCCTAGGAGTCCCGGTTAAAATCCCGAAAGTCAAAATTCCGAATTCTTAAAAGTATCATAGCTACTCCCATGATTGTATTTATCCTTGCGGGAAGCAAATGGAAATTTTCTGTTTTGGGAATTAATTCCACACAGTTTTCCGTGCGATTTCGTCCCTTCGGGATTTTGATCATTCAAAATTTTTGTCGTCATCGTAAAAAACCTTAGGGTAAGTGTACCAAATTCCGGCCAGCTTGCAATTTCGGCCACCTTTTTTGCTTCTCGAATTTCTATGAATTTTTAGTTTTTACATACTCTAAAGATTATACAATGCAAAAGAATAATGAAAAATGTAGCTTCGACAAACGAAATGACGTGAAAAAGGTATTGGAAAAATTCCCGAAGGGCAAGGAACTATGAGAATGAAGGTGGCCGAAATAGGGTACCAAAGCTATGTCTATATTTTTATTCATTTTAAAATGTATTAAGGACGATTTTAGAGTAAATCAAGACGGTAAACTCTTTACAAGGTTCCAAGCAACACTCTTTCAGAAGAAAGAATAAAAAATCAATTTGTATTTAAAATATTACATTTCAAACTTGAGACATCGACGCTTGCATGCAACTATGCCGAAATTAGGCACACTTACCCTATATACCTATACATTCCTGTGCAAAACTATTGTAAAATTAAAGGAACTACCTTTTGCAAAATAGTATTATAAAGTTTATTTTTAAAATTAAAACTGTTCGTAGAAGTCCTGGAGGGATATTCTAAAGAGTATGACAATGTCATATGGGAAAATTTTAAATTTTAAAGTAGTAAATTCGTGTAAATTATTTGAAAGTCAGGTTCATATCAGTTACTGGGAGCTTTGTAAAGCTCTTTCCAATGGCCATTCGATGCATATTGGGCTTTTACGTTACCCTGTTCCAGAATTTACTAAGAAAACTTGTCATATGACATTGTCATATCGTTGCAGAATTCCCCTACTGGTTCCTTATTAAACTCTATACGGAAGTTAATTTTGTCAATTTTGTCTTCTTGAAAAATTCTTTGTAGTTTCTTCAAGAAAGCCAGCCGCCTGCGTGCTCTGTCACTGAAGAAGAACTTTGACGAGAGTGAGAAAGAGGTATCACAGTTTGAGGTGAATAAGAAGGTGGTGAAAACTGGAGAATGTTCATCTGATAGTTTGATAGAAGATAGTGAGGAGGGTGATCATTGGAACAGTCGAAAGAGGTGCAAACAGCGCGTCGATACTCGAGGGTCAGGCAGGCAAATTACCAATTAGTGCAAGAACAAAAAGAACTCTGTGCAAAAAAAAAATCTCGGCCAAATCTCCATGTCGCATTATTATTTTCTGTTTTTTATAGTGACATTTTGAGTCCTCTAAAAACAGATAAAAAAAATAATTCGTGTATGTATGCATGATTAATTTTATTTTTCTTAATTTTTATAAATAGATTTTTTCTGTTTTTTTTTTCTTTTAAATTGCTTCCAAAAATTAAATTTTTTAAACCTTTTACCTTTGTTAATATTTAGTTTTAAATAGAATTTTCTTTCTCACCTAAAATTTTGCATATAATCACATTAAATAAGAAAAAATAAAATAATATTTATTTGGGGTTAAAGGAATGTTTCCAATAAGAAAATTTAAAATTTACAGATCACGATCGGCCTCAAGATCGAGTAATTACTCCACCCTCGCCAGTGGGACATCTTACATAGCTTCACATTTTTCTGGACATCTATTTGACTACTCAACGGAGGATTGTGAGAAAATAGTGAGTGTTCCAACTGTGAATGATTACACAAGTGATAGTAGTACTGAAACGGACAATAGTTCCGTAAATTCTTCGATAAAAAGTTCTTGTGACTTGAGTGTGAAAAAAAGTGCCGTGCCAATGAATCGAAAACAGAAAGAGGTGAAGAAGACTGTTTCTTCAGTGTCAAAGATGGCACCGGCAACAAATAAACTCCCGGGACGACAGACAAATAATTCCTTGTCGTCCATTACGGGGAATATAATCATTCCAGAAATTGGTTCTGGAAGTGCAAAGAGTGCTGGAAACTCTACGGAAAATCGCAAGGAAGTTGCAGAGAAGGCGAGGAAGAAGAAGACAAAGTCATCTCAAATGTAAGTTAAAAAAATATGTTTCTTTTTGTTTTTAGTAACAATAAAAACAATTTAAAAAATTATGATACATCATCTACATTATAGAACTCACACTTTTTGTTTTAATTATTATATCATTCATTAATTTAAATTTCTTCATAAAATCAACAATAGGGGGAAGTGGGGCACCTTTGAAATTGGGATTTTTCTCCTAGGTTTAAGTGGAACTGAGCCATATCAAAATGTAATTTAGCTTCTCAAATTGTTTATGCAGCTAAATTATATCACAATAAGGCTGAATTTTATTTAAAAATAGGTGAAAAATATCAATTTCAAAGGTGCCCCACTTTCAAAGCTGCCTCACTTTCCCCTACTGGGAATTAAATTATTAAATAAATTATTTTTCCATTATTTAAGTATTTATATTTTTTTTAAGATATTTCTTTTATTATATTCATAACGTGGGCATTTATCGTTACTTCTCAGATAAAGGAAGCTTTTATATTAAAAAAAAATAGGGGAAAGTGCCCATGCTTTGCACGGTCTCAAACTTCATAATGACTAAATTTTTCGTATGTTTCTCAATAAATGTGCCTGCGTAATATATTTTAAAAACAGAGCAGTTTGCTTTAGTTTTAAAATCGGTGCGATGAGTCACATCACATTTTTTGAAAAACATAGGAAAAATATAGGGGGAAGTGGGGCACCTTTGAAATTCGGATTTTTCATCTATTTTTAAATAAAATTGAGCCTTATCGTGATATACTTTAGATACACAAACAGATTGAGAAGCTGAATTACATTATGATATGGCTAATTTCCACTTAAAAATAGGAGAAAAATCTCAATTTTTAAGGTGCCCTACTTCCCTCTATAGTCATTATGAAGATTGGGACCATGGAAAGCACGGGCATTTTCCGCTACTTTGAGTCAAAATTATAGATTTTTCATTGTGATTTCATGTCCAAAAAGCCTTAAGAAATTTGAGACTTTGAAATTCAAGGCCTTTATTGAAGGATAAAAACCAATGTGGTAATCACCAATTAGCAAATCTGTTGGAAAATTTCTCGCTGAGGTTCGTTTCTAAGCTAAATTATCTTTGCCATGTATTATAATACTCAAAGTGTGTCTCGACTAAAATAGAAAAACTGACATATTTTCTTTTATTTTCGAAATGTAAAGTTGATGTTGGGTGTAAACAGAAGTAGATTTTCATTCTCCAATAGTGTCTTGGATTAAAGGTAAATGGAACTCTATTTGCACAAAAAGTCGTTTATGTTCGAAGAATTCAAATTCAAGTTCAATTTCGAATTGTCATACAAAATCATCAAAATTTATCAAATATCACATTAAAAAGCTGGCAAAAGAGTTACTCAGTGATTATGGAGTAATTAAGTAATGGGACAAGAACAGCAAGCGTCGTTGTTCTGTTTTTTTCCTCACAACAATGTGAAGATCGACACATTTTGACACTTGAAATTCGAACAGGATGTACTTGTACATCTTTTTTGGATCTTCAAATAGATTTTCGAATTTTTCAGGATCTACTTGTGGATGGATAGGTTGAGTGTTTTGTAAATAAAAATTTTAATTGAAAACTTTTACAAAGATAAAATGGAAAATCTAACAGCCTTTCTCTTTTGTTTCGAAATTAAAGGGATGTCAAAGGGTCATATGCCTTGCAAAATTTTCGAACATGTGACTTAGATGGTGTACTTCAAAAGTACTTTCGCATAATTTACCGATTACCGATTTTCCGCCGATTTGAACTGATTCATAATTCGCTCAAAAAATCCCACTCAAATAGCCTAAGAGTAGTAATATTAAATTTCAGATAAAATTAATAATCGGTGCATTACCGATTGAAAAACCGTTATTACAAATGATTCAATGATATTTTCGTATACGGATGGAATGTCTGCCTAGGTAATCTACTCTAAAACGTCTAAACTAAAACATTTCCAAAAATGAAAAAAATCGCACTACGCGCTTTCGAGCAATCCAAAAAAAACTGCTGAGAAACAGCGATTGTGTAAAGGGAAAGTAATAGATATGGTCCCTAGACTTATGGGGGTGGGCTTCCGAAAAACCCCAAGCCTCTATCTCTAACCGTTTGGCTTCTAGACATGCCAACGATCTGATAGACGGACAGGCAGCGTGACGTAAAAAACTCGAAACTTCAGATTTTCAAAATTCTCCCAAAATAGGACCCGTTGGAAGGCAAGGAGTCGAAATATGTAATATAAGTAAAAGAAAAAAACAGTCATTACTGGAACCGCTATAAAGAAAAGTCCATTATACAGAAGCACATGAGAACAGTCTTGTACTAAAAAAAAATGTTCATCAGAAGTAAGATTTCCTCTTTTTGTTTTTCATTGGTGTTACATCATAACTTTTGAGAGCTTTGTTTTTCTAGAAATTTCTGCATCGGAAAATATTGTTTATTCTTCAAATATTATAACCGTGTCAAACTGTAGAATTTTGATAGGTATTGATTAAAGAAAGATTAGGAAAAAGTGAGTAATCAGCTATTGAATATCTGACCTATCTTTTTTCTTTTACATGTGCGTTCAAAGTTCAAAGGTGCCCTCTTCAATCTCTTCTATTATTAGGTAATTCTCTTCATCTAACTTTTCAAAGTAGGGGAAACCGTGCTACCGTCGGACGATTCAAGCTTTGAACAATTACTTGTTTTAAATGTGTTTTAAATGAATTTGGTGTATTATTATATTATATTCTAATAGCTAACCCAATCACTCAATTTTCCAGAAAAGACTTGGGTGAAATTTATAAAGAACATAGTTGTCCGAAGCTTAAGTCGTTCGGATGTAGTGTTCTTTCCCCTATACTTGTCTTCGTATTTTTCCTTGAAAATCTCTGTTTTTAGTATCTTTTAAAATCTTTTAATTTCCGCAAAATTATCACTTCTAAAATTTTGTTTCCTTTCCCTGAGAAAAAAAGGGGTGCGATTAACTTTTTTTCCTGATAACTTTAACACTTTTTAGGTGTAAAAATATATCAACATTTTTTAATGTCAATTTTACATCTTTTTAAGGGTAAAATTAACATGCAAAAGGGTAACTTTAACCCCTAATACACCTAAGAAGGGTAATATTTACACCGATTTCGGATAAATACTGCAGGGTAAAATAAACATTTCCGGAATGTTATTTTAACTTTTTCAGATTTCTCTCAGTGAAGGAACGGTTTTCAGTCTTCACACACGCTCTGACTGCGAACATTTTATATTTTTCTCATATTTCTTTAATCTGAGTTATTTTTGTCAAGGAATATGTGACTTAAGACTAGGTGTTTTAAAGTATATTGACATAGATAGGTCAGATTCATTAAAGGAATATGTGGATAATATGAAGTGTTTGAAGCCAGAGTGTGTGCGAAGCCTGAAAGTCTTCTCCTACATCAGCAATTCCCAAATTCAAATTTAGAATCTACAACAAGCTTCTGTGGTGTTTCACATATTAGAATTTCTGTTTTTATTTTCGAACATCAACTAGATTTTGTGTAATTTGTTTTAAACGAGATACTTTTGGAGAATCGAACTCCGGCTCTGAACACACTTGTTGACTGCAACACTAGGGGAAAGTGACCATGCTTGATACTGTAAAATGATGTCCAAGGTTTGTGATTATTTTCTGATTAACACACAAACCGAAGCGATTCTTGCACTATGACAAAAAAATGTCTCACTTATTAGGTTCATAATCCAACCTCAAATAGTTCTTGGAAATCCTTAGATTTTCCTCAAGAAGAAAATGGAAATTCAGTAGCGATTTTTATACAAGTTGGGTCCGGGGCCTTCCTGTATAATAATTGATTCGACAATTCGGAGGCCCATTTTCACTGCAAAAAATTCACCGGATACAAAAAAAATGCACATCAATATTTAGACGGAACTCTAATCTATCTGCTTAATTCGTTTATATGACTGGTTATTAGTTTTAAAATCACTTTTATGTAATTTTTCTAAGCCATGTTTTTATGACATTAGGGCGCTAGCGAAAACCATTTTTTCAATTTGAGTCCATGAAAATGTCATTCTGCAACCTGAAAATTCAGGCAACAGGGTTGAAGATTATGTCAATTGTCGATAAAATTGGCGGATTGCAATATGTGTAATTATGAAATAATCACATCTAATGATATAGTTGCCACATTAAAATTATCATTCATGGACCCTTTTTAAAATATAGGATGGACACAAGTAGAATTTATGCATTTGTTACTACCCACAAAAACAATGTCCATCAAGTAAAAATATTTTTACATAAATATTAGTACTGATGACCCCTCTATGTGCCTATGATAGTAGTTATCGTGAACAGCGACATTAATTAAGAAATACTTATGAAATATCATGTATCGAAATTACAGTTTTGGACCCATTTTTGATTTTTGCTTCTTGAAACTAGGAAAAAAGAGCTAGGATCCTAATTTTTTTAGGAAATGTGAGGCTTAGCACCAGCTATTGAAATATATTGCGATGAGTCATAACTATTGATTAACATAGGAAAAAAATAGTTATTATCAAGCTTGGATCGTATCAAGCATGGTCACTTTCCCCTACTGGTTATTTTATTTTCATTATTTTGGTATGAACATGAACATAAATTGTCGATTTTGAGAAAGACATTCGTTCGAAAAATTCGAACATATCCCTATAAAGCTTTTTATTCGAGAGATTTTTTGTGATAATAGGCAAAAATATACTATAGAAAGAAAAAAATATTAGGGGAATTGTATTCCGAAAACGAAATTTCAAATCAAAATGTCCTCGCTTAAACTAGCCTTTAAGATTAATTGTTGCACTAGTAAAAATGAAAGGGTCACTGAGGATTTGGAAGGGTCGCTGTTTTGACACCTATTTAACTCGGGAATTAACAACAATAAAACACAATAAAAAAGTCATCTTTGGTATTCGCTCAGATGTGGGAAATATGATAGTATAGTTTACGAGAAAACATAATCTATCGCGATAAATGTGCATACAACATTTAAAAAAAAATACAAGTGAACCTTTCAAAGAGTCAAATATGATTCTTTTTTTTTTTGGAAAGGGTCAATTTAACCCTTTTATTTTTACCAGTGTGGTTGTTTTAGAAATGAGAAGTTTTTTTGTTGTATTTTAAGGTATATAACGCACATATGGTACTATCTAAATTTATAAAGTTGCAATTCCCAAAGAGAAATTCCCAAACGCCATTTGTGAAGTTTTTCATTAACATATGACGCTTTACTTAATAATTTCTATTGAAAATTCTTAACGATTCATTTATTTTAATATCCTAATTTTGTTTTAAAAAAATGCCATGTCATTGGATTCTTCGAGAGCAAAGTACCACACACTACTTGAAATTCGTTTTCATATCTCTATTAACTAGATTATTATTACTATTGTCTTTTAGTTCATAATAATTAATCTTAAATTTTGACATTAAATATTTAAATTGGATCTTAAAACTTCCTTTATCTCGGATTTGGATAGCATTTTATTCAAATTTTATATTTTCAGTTAGATTTTGTAGAGTCTCATTTATATATCTGTAATATTACCTATGTTCACACAACAAATGCACCCCTTCACAGCCTTCACATTTAATCCTAAATAATACAATAGAATAATTAAATTTTCATTGGACATGAAAGATTTGATGAAAGGGTTAAAATGGAAAATTATCAATCATAAAGGATGGGATTATGTATTCCCTTTTTCCCACTTCTACGCGATATTAAATATCCTACATGCCTGTTTTATCATACTTTAATCTCACAGTGGAGGACTCCAGAAATGGGGAGAAATTCATAATATTTTTTGTTTTATTATTAATAATAATATGAACATTTAAACTTTAATGTTTGAAACAAAGTGATTAATATTACTTTTCTCTCTCCATTTTTTTGATCTTTCAATCTATCGTGCAACATCTACCTCATACACTTAATCATCGTCATCATCCTCTACATAAAATCATCATGTAAATATGTATATAACGACAAAAAAACAACACGAATACACTGCATTTTACCTTCATTCTACTTAATACCACGCCATGACTCAATGATGGTTGCTGATTTGCACATTTCTGTAAATATTAATGCCGTCAAAATAAAATTAAAAAAAAAAAACATTGCACTCAATGGGGCGACGCATCAATCTCTATAACCACAAAAAAAATCACCATAACAAAAATGCAACAATGACCAAAAAAATAAATAATGCAATGAAGATTTACAACATCAATCATTCCAACTCTTAGTTTTACGGAGACAGAAGAGGTCCTCCAAATTGGTATGCACAAAGTGCTGGAGTATGTGAAGAATCACAAGGATGC
Organism: Phlebotomus papatasi; assembly: GCF_024763615.1. Taxonomy (NCBI): domain Eukaryota; kingdom Metazoa; phylum Arthropoda; class Insecta; order Diptera; family Psychodidae; genus Phlebotomus; species Phlebotomus papatasi. The sequence continues at coordinate 59,206,457 of NC_077223.1, forward strand.
TTGGCCCTTTATGGATCCCGTTGAGGAGGACATTGCTCCAAGATATTATTCCATCATTAGAAGGTGACGATTTTTTTTATTATTTATTGCTTGTTATGATCTGGGTATTTATGCGGTAATTTTTGTTTCAAATTCTTGCAGACCAATGGACCTCCTAAAGATGGAAGAAAAATTGGACAACGGAGAATATGCAACATTTACGGAATTTAGGAATGATTTTAAACTCATTGTCAACAATTGTCGACTGTACAATGGGCAAAATAATGGTAAGTCTTTGATTTTAATTGACTATTTTGTGTAAAACATTTTTTTTAATTATGTTATGATAGATGATATTATGAATGCCAAGTTGAAACATAGGGATTTAGAGGAATGTGTCAAATTCCGGACAACTTGCAATATCGGACACTTTTTTCAAAATTTTATAAATTTTAGTTTTTTTTTACTGTCTAACTGTTATGCAATATAAAAAAACTAAAGGGAAATGGACAGATAAACTTAGATCAGTTTATTTTATGTAAGATTCTTAAAATGAGCAAACTCGGATTGCATGCAAATTCGATTTGGAACTAAAAATGACAGTAATTTTGAACCAAATTACTGAAAAATTGCAAACTCTTTAAATCAAAATATCTAGTTTGCAAATGAACTGACATAAAGATGATAGTGGAATATTGGCCAGAATCTCATATAATTTTGCCCCAAAACTTAATTTTATCCGTTGCTCGGCAGCCGAAAAAATTCAATTTATTTGTTTAGGAACACAATTTTTGACCACAGCGGGCAGTTTGTCCATGTGAGGAACTACGATACTATCAAAGAATGATTGAATTTTGTAAGAAAATTCTTTTAAAATAAGTATGAAAACTCACATAGTGAGTGAAACTTGAAAGCAGGACACAAATGTCCCTTCCGGAAGCGTCAGTGGAAATGGATTCAATCCACAGTAAAAATACTCAGTTTCCCCCAGTTTTAAACCTTATTTTTAACAACGTAATCAAGAAAAGGTGGTCATATCAGCACCTGCGTACTTTCACAACGTTATTGTGGGAAAAATCTTTTTTTTTTACACTAAATCGACAAAATCGGACAAACGGCATAATCTGAGCAAAAAAATAATGTTTGGATGAAATAGAGATATAAAGTTTACATATAAAATTGTAAAGGACATTTAATGTAATCAATAAAATCGAAATAATCATCAAAATCGGTTGAGTAAGAGCCGAGATAATTGAGTTTGTGTAATATGAATTAGTTTTTCGACTGTGGCGCCTCTAGCATTAGTCCTAAGAAGTTCAAATGATATGAAATTTTGGTGATTGGATGAGAGATCCAGTTGTGAGATTTTGGAGATTGTTAAGAATGTCACCTAATGTCTTTGGAACAGTTTTAGGAGGGCAAGAGATTTCAAGAAACTTACAGCGCGATGCAACTTTACAGATCTCGTCTATTAGTCTATTAACTTAAGAGATTTGCGATGCAACTTTATGAACGAGATGTCAAATCTCGTAATTTTATTGACAGGCTCTGTTAAGAACGAGATTTTATATGAACGAGATTTGCGATGCAACCCTGAGTGGTGAATTTTATAAAATATGAATTCCAACCTCAAAACGTCTCATAACTATTGGACACTTTCAGAGGTGCCGCAAAATACGAGATTTTCTGTTTTTGTGTGATTTTCGAGAGGAAAATTTAAGGAATGGTTTTCTTAATAATCATTTTATTTATTTGAAGTTGAAAAATCTTTAATTCATTAAAATACTTTTTTTCTTGGAAAATACAATATAAGTACAAGCGTGTTTTCTCATGACAATCAGTATTTATTATAATATTCTTAAGAAGTTTGCAAACGCAACGGAATATTTTATTGGCTGGTTTATTTTCTGTCGTTCAAAATAAAGTACCAAACATTTGGATTTTACTCCGGACGATATGTAGTTTCTTTTCCATTAATTTGACAGAAACTTTCTTCCAAGTTCAAGTCTAAATCGAATTGACTTTCATCGCAAAAAATGAGTTGTCTCATTCTGATTCTTATCTATCATAATAAGGTATTCATAGTGTATCAATAGTTTTTCAAGATCCTTCCAATGATCGATAATTAAATCTTTGAAAATACAGAGCGGCTGAAAAAAATGTAACGAACTAAAGCGCTATAGGGGGAAGCTTTGATGTTTCGCATATACGCTACCATCAAACACTTCGTATTTCTTCCGTATTCCTTTATGAATCTCACATATGGCTATATATTTTAATAGCTACTCTTAAATCCCACCTCTCCTGAAAAAATTGGGTGTCTAATTCTTTTTTCCTAGTTTCAGGAAACAAAAATTAAAAACAGGTGCAAAACTGTAATTTTAATGTGTAATATTTTGTACAATTTTGCACAATTGATATCACTTTTTTTGGAAAACTACTATCACAGGATGTAGAGGGGTTATTAGGGTTTAAATTTGTATAAAAACCTCTTGGAATGAAGAAGGCCGTTTTTGTGGGTGGAAAAAAATTCGCAAACTTGACCCATATTCATCGATCGGATATTAAGAATTATTATGTATCGCATAGTGAATCTGGCAAAACTATAATTTTAATGTTCTAACATAACCTCACTTGTGTGTTGCGGACGTCAAGATGCAACATAACCTTCAAATTTCCACATACATTTTGGGGTTGCCAAAGTGACATTTTCATGGAATTTGAAAATCAAAGAAAGAAAATGGATTCCTCAGTGTATAAAATTATGCCTTTTACAAATCTTCATAAAAGTAATATTAAAAGATATTATTCCTCACATAAACTATTTAATCAGATAGACTAGAGTTCCGTCTAAACAATGATGTGTAACTTTTAATGTCGGGTGCAAAATTTACGGTGAAAATGGGACGTTTTTGAGTGATGTAAATTATATGCGAAAATAGAAACTTGATTGAACTATCGGACAAATCGCCATTAAATTTTCATTTTCTTCTAGAGAAAAATGTGAGGATTTCCCAGGATTTTGTGAGATAGGATTTTGAACCTAGTAAGTAAGAGGTTTTTTTGGCATAGTTGGTGAATTGATACGGTTCGTGTTGTAGTCAGAAAAAATTACTTAACTTGGACATCATTTTTGTATGCGAAACATCAAAGCCTCCCCCTATTATCCTCATTTTTTTTGTTGAATTTTTTTTGAAATAGAGAAAAAATGGTAGTAAATATGTACATCAAAATTTTAGAATATTATAGGTTTTGTTCGATATGATCTTATTTTGACTTAAATATGGTCAAGTCTGTCGGAAGTGCTATCGCAGTTTGTACGAATGTCAGCCTTCTGAATGTCCTGCTATTCGCGAGGAAGGACTGCCTTCAGCTCATCGACACTGCTACTTTTTAGTCCTAACTTTGACCAACAAAATACTTCTTTTGGAGAAGTCAAACGATCTTGCATCCTAAAATCGTTGAGGTCATTGTGCTCCCAAAATGAACTGCGAAACATTATTTTTAGCCAAATCTTGTTCGGCGCGTGATTTCTGCGTCTTTATCAAGTCTTGATCGAACTTCCATTACTTCTTACTAAAATTTTTGTTTGTCCATGACTCCAATACTCCTTCCAGGACAATTTCCAGAAAAACATTGGCATTCATTTTGACGGCATAGCCTAAAAACCCAAGTGGAAAGCGATAATTTGTCTTCAAGGAAGTCCAGACCTCCAAATAAGGTGATCCTTGACTTCTGTTGGTCATTAGAACGTGCAAATTATTGTATGACCTCTCCTTCAGATAGACACAAACATTTTGTTTACACATCAATTGTTAAATTGAAATTTTTTTTTCGACACTCAATTTTAGCCTCGTGGTGGAAGGATTAGTCAGTCCCCAGGGACTGTTAAGGAGCACCGATTTAGTTCCGAAAAAGCCCTAAATACGCGTGGAGGTTCCTTCCTTGCTCCCATTTTTCTTATCAGAAAAAAATGACATTCTGGAACTGACCACGAACGTGCAAGCGAATTTATTCCTTCGTCGATTGAGCATAACTTTTTTTGAGAATCGATGAAATCTCGTCCTTTTCAGGATTTTTAAGACTTCATATAGAGGTCCTTTAACAATATTTATTTCATGGTAATTTGCGATCTATGCGTCTCAGAGATCGTTTGTTTGCAGATGTGACGCAAATTTTGTTCAATTTGCTTCTTCACTTTTAGGAACGATGACTAGCGATGAAGCAATTTTTTTTAGACCTCCACCAAAGCATTTTAAAATGCTACTAGTATCCCTGTACCAAGTTATGTTTCGAAAAACGGAAAGTTTTGTTACATTCAGGGTTTTGAAGAGCCCTAACGATAGTTACTTCCGCATTTCCTGCAAAAAATAGCGACATTACATTGTCACGTTTGTGTTCCATTACGATTTAAAAAAGTTTTACAAAATATTATCGAAAATGCTTTTGTAGGCTTTTAGCCAATAAAATGAACTACCACTGTGCAAAATATGAAACCGCTGTCACCAACGGTTTGACAGCTATGCGCTCTGAAAGTTGTTGCATTTTTTTTCAGCCACCCTGTATACTACCATTGTTTTTTTTAGTTTCTTAGCTTTTATTACGGAATAGAAAAAGAGTTATTTTTTTCAGTATTTTAAACAGTAATTGACATTATCTCATATTTTGGACCTCTTTAAATTTTGTAAAAGAAAAAAATAATTAATCACTTTCAGAGTACACTGAAATGGTAAACAACCTCCAAGAGGCATTTGAGAAGGCAACAAAAAAGTACTTTGAGCAAAATTCATCTGATGAAGAAGATGCAAATCTGGAATATCCGGATTTGAAGACGAATGTATTCAGGGAGAAGTATTCGGGTGGCACTAAGCCAATAGCTGTTAAATCAAACAAAAAGGAAATTGGAAAGAAAAGTACAACGAAAAGATCAAAACAAGATAATGATGATGATAATGATGATGAGGATGATGAATCTGGGGAGAGTGATGTGAGTGAGGAGGTGATAAAAGTGAAGAAAGGCAAAGGCGTTGATAATGTCAAAGAGAGTTCGGAGAAGCAAAAGACACAAAAGCATAAGCATCAAGAGTCAAATGTGAGCAAGGAACCAATTGAGAGTCCACGTGGTACAAAGAGAAAGAGAAAGGAGAAGGATAAAGATCGGAAGAGAAGGAAGAAAAATGATGGGAAGAATGATCGTAAAAATTATGAAAGTGATGAAGTGGATGAAAGTGAAGAGGAGCCTGAGATTAAAAAGGGTGGCAAAAGGGTCAGCCCAAGTGTTAAAGATACCTCAAAGAGTGCACCGTCGAAGAAGGAGAAGGTGGAGAAGAATCAAGGTTCTGTGAAACGGGACAAAGTGAAGAGTGCAAAGGAAAATGTGCCCAAAGAACCGTCAAAGAAGGTGGAAACACCAAAGAATGCTGGAAAAGGGGTCCAGAAGAAGGCTAAGAATGTTGCAACGAAGGAATCACCAACAATTGCAAAAAATGACAAAGTATCGAAGAAGAAGCAGAATGATGCAGATGAAACGGTTTCAAAGGATTTCAGTTCAGATGGGAGTCTACTGAATTATCCGATAAAGAAGAAAGTGCCAGAGAAGAAGAATGATGGGGGGAAGAAAGTGAAAGAGAAGGGTGGAAAGGGTCGTGGTGGTAAGGAAAAGGTGAAAGAAGAAGAGTCTCCTAAGAAAAATAAACATAAGACAAAAGCTGTGGTATCTCCGGAAATTAGTGCAAAAGGCGAAAAGAAAGTTAAAGGTGCAAATATATCATCAATTTCATCAGAACGTTCTTCAGTCATGTCCCAAAGTGCCTACAACAAGAGCAACAGCTCCAACAAACAAAACACCAATAAAACATCATTGAATCGTTATCACAAAGATGATGATTTAATGTCAATATCCAGTCGTAGTTTCTCACGAAGTCCCAGTCCGGTTTCATCAACATTCACCAATGATTCCGATGATGACTTCCACAACGATGGTGAACGGAAGAAACGCAAATTACCATCGAGACCACCAACACCTGATATTAAGGATAAGTTTGATTTGATCAAGGAACGTCGAAGAGGAATGGGAATGGGAGATGAGAAGCAATCGTCAAAAGGTGGAACAGGTAAGGGTAAGTCAACAAAAGGTTCAAAGTCAGCAGCAACAGCAGCAGCAGCAACGGGAGCGACGAAGGAGAGTGCGTCAACGGGAAAAGATATGAAAGACAAGCATCAAACGCTCAATGAAACAATTGAGAGACTTAAGCAGAGCAATGAGAAAACAAAACAGCGAACAGCAGTAATTGATGAGATACTTGGAATGAAGCCAACTCGTGAGGCACGAGATGAGAAGACAATTTTTGAACGACTTCGTGATCCAAATGTTGATATTAAATCATCTCCGCAGAAACATACTCAAAGTGGTCGGGAGAAGAAGAGAGATGAGTACGATTTTGTCGATGATACGGTAACTACAACGCCTGCGGTGTCGTCACATCGGGCTAAAAAGGAGAATCAAACAAAGGGCAGTAGTGGTAAGAAGAACAGTAAGTCGTCGAAGGTGATTGCAGAATCTCCAAGTGGACAACAACAACAATCAAAGAAGAATAGTAAGACAAATATGGAAGCATTGGAGCAGGGTGTATGGGAACAAACACTGAAGGACATCAATCGTTGGTTAGAACCACCATCAGACAGTAATTCACCATCTCGCTACATCTGGGATGACTTTGAAACTGAAGACTTTCGACGTCCCGTTCCAATTCAGCAATCAGCTGCGATACGTCCTCAAGCAACAAGTGAAGGTCCACCGACAACTGCTGCAGCAGGAAATGTTCAAAAGGATCCAGCTGCAACAGCAGCTACAACAACAACACCAGCCGGACGGCAAAATCCACCAAATGCACCAGGACAGAATCCAAATGTTCCTCCAGGACAGAGAAAAGATGCCAGCAGGGACAAGAGAAAAAGTCTCAAGGATAAGATAACTGTGAGAAAACGAGAAGTGGCCAGGCCCATTGATCGCCTACAACCAGGCAAGACAAAGGGTAACCTGATACAAAATACAAATAAACCCGATGAATTGTTTCCCTTGGGGAATTTGTCAAAATTGAAAGAAATCAAAAATTCTCTAATGGTCAAACCTACAGAATCAGGACCAAAATTGAGCCTTGGTACTGTTCTCGATACAGAAGAATTTGGTCTGGTGCAACAGCACAATTTTGTCGATGAGGCAAAAGCCAATGCAGATGAGAAGGTGTCCGAGAAAGAGAACAGTTGTGACGACAAAGAAAAAGTTGAGGCCTTTGTTCGGAAAGAACCAATTGAAAAAATCAAGGATGACAAATGTACCAAGGAGTCTGAGCCGGATAATCAAACAGTAAAATCCGCAGAAAAGGTGGTTTCAGCAACACCAAATTTGAGTGCATGGTTCAAGGCATTTGGTGCACCAAAGAAGAAGAAGGCCGATGAGGATGAAGTGTCAAAGAAGAAAATGGATACGTCACCAAATGAAGGTCAATCGAATGAACTAACTGTACAAGGTGGTGCATCAAAATCACCAGGATCATCGTTGAACGGGGCTGAAAGTGGGATATCGTACAGTCAACCAGTACCTAGACAGAGAAAAGCTAGTACTGGTAGTACAGTTTCTGAGCGATCATCATACAGTCAAGATCCAGATAGTCCGAGGATAGCGATAGATGAGAGAATGTATCCTGGCCCATATCCATCACCATTGGGCGCTTCACCAATTCTGACGTCACCAAAGTCAGAAGAACTGCCAAAATCAGCATCGCCATATTCTCTAAATGGTGCCATAAAGGTAGGATTTTATCAGGATACTACAACAAAGAGCAGTCCGGAGAAGAGTTGTAGTCCACGCGAACAGCCATCAACCTATCCACAATATTCACAACATGTCTACTCATCTGCCACATCACCAGCCATGACAGGCCTTACGAGTCCATCGTATGGCAGTTATTCGTATCATTCGACAAGTGTCTCAGCGGCAGATGGCGCCAAGAAGAATGGTGGTAGTAGTAAGAGCCCAGCATCTTACTATGATCAGTACAAACAGCAACGATCTGAAGAATCGTCCGAATACAATAATTCAATGAGTCCAAACAATAATCCCAATTCACCATATCAACATCAACAGTTGTCACCCTATCAGCAGCAACATTCGCCGTATCAACAGCAACAACATTCGCCATTTCAACAACAACAACAACAGGCGCAACCTAAAGTCAACAGTGGACCAATTTCTCCATATCAAGCTACAACTCCGCAACAACAGCAGACAGCAATGTCACCGTCATCTGTGACGCATACGCAACAAGCACAACATCAACAAACACCACAGTATCACGCTAGGCAGCAGCCGCAACAGCAGCAACAACCACAACAACCACAGCAAACACAGAAGGCGTCTATGATTCAAGGAGCACCCGTTTCGCCCTTTTCTCAGTCAAATCACAGTTCGCCCTACTCACAGCACGATCCCAATTCGCCGTATTCGCAACCTGAGCAGTTGTCACCATTCCATCAGAATCCAAATTCACCCAAACCATCAAATCATCAGACCACACCACAGGTTGCACCTGAAAGTGGCCAACAGATCAATTCGGCATCGCCATCGGGTGAATGGCAAGCGCCAACTCACATTCCACCTCAGTATGAAGCGCACAATATGATGCCACCGGCAGCGCATGGACAACAAACACTACCAGCACAGTGCAATCAGGATAAGTTGCCAATTGGAGCACAACTACAACATCCGCATCGTGGACACATAGCACCAATGGCTCAGGCTCCGCCAATGGCACATCATCATCAGGAAATGCCACAAAATATGACTCCAGCTCATCAGAATTATCCACCGTATAGTAGTTTGCAAGGGAAGCGATACGATGACTCTCAGAACTTATTCATGCCACCAACAGCCCAACAGGTTCTACGACAGCAAAACATGTACGAAAGTACTCCAGCAACTGAAGCATCAAATCTCGGTGTGCAGAATCCTCTGAATTATCGCCAAAGTGCTCCTGGAAGTTCAACAACGCAACCTGCGAAACACAATGAACTACCAGCACAGCAACCAAGTGAAATGATTAACCCTGGGTATCAGGGTAAAGTTGATGATGCTGACAAGAATATCATGAGTGATCCTATGGCTAGATTGGCTGCAGATAAGCAACAGCAGCAACAAATGTTTGATCTGCTGGCATTTAGTAAGTACGGCAAACAATTGGACATTTCGACATCGAAGGCATTTGAGATGTTCAATAGAGCAGCCTCAATGGGCTTCCCAAAGTCACTTCCACTCGCCACAAGTGGCTCAACGGTGCCGCCCAGTGGAAGTAGCAAGAGTCCACCGGACTTATTTGATCTCAACTACGGCAAGGGGATAACGCAGACTGACTACCCTGGGCAACCTGGCAACAACTTGCGTAGTGCACCACAGCAGAAGACCATTACAGAACTGAGCCCAATGGCTGGATATCAGCAACAACTCAAACAACATCATGCAGTTGAGGTAAGTGTTTGGATTTATCTTTGCAAGGATAACTTTCAATATTATTTTTTTTATATATTCGAGTTTGTATAGACAAGAATGCAATTAATCTTTCAAATCATTTATCCTGAAGAATACTAGAAGCTTATCAGTTTTATATAAAAATTTGATTTTATTAAGAGATTTTCAGTACTTCGGAAATATATGTTTACGATTTTGCAAAGTCCTCGATTCAATTTTATAATTAATGCAGTGATAATATTCTGTGATTTTAGCAAACAAAATTACATTTACATTTAGATTTCAACAATTCTCTAAAATGTTAAAATATTGTAAAAATGTAAGGTGTTTTTGAGGGTTTAACAGGTGATTTTGACATAACCCAAATAGGGTTTATTGAGGTCATTGTCATTTATGAACGCAATTTTCGCAATTACAGCTGGAGTTTGATTCCCAGATTGTGTCCTGGATAAAAGGTATATGAAATTCTATTGGCATAAAATGTCGTTGAGCTTCGAAGAATTCGAACTCAAACTTGAATTTTCAAACAACATTTTCGCACAAATGTGAGGAAAATTCATGAAATATCACACTAAAAGAAGCTCTTAAAAATATTACATAGTGGTTTTATGGACAGAATTATAGTGAAATAAGCCTTACTGTTTGGTTTATCCCTAAAACAAAGCAAAAATATACATTTTGGCATTCAAAACACTTCGAAATTCGAACAGGAAATACTTCTGCCAACATGCAGACGAAACGAGAAGTAAATGTACCTTTTACTTTGGAAACCGATCATCGTTTTTTTTCTAAACTCGAACTGTGAATGGAGCAAGTATGGTTCATTCCCGTGATAAAATCTCCTTTTTGTTATTTATAATCTACCTAAGTAAGGTCAAGTAAGCCTCGTGCCTTATGCGATTGAAGAACCCTTCGACCCTACTGGTGAAAAACTTGACTAGCTCATTTTGACAAGCCGTTCTTGAGGACAGTTTTGTACCATTAAGAAAATGTTGTAAATGATTGAAAAGGCGATAATCACTTAGTGCCAGGTTTGAACTACACGGCGGATGTGATAGAATATCTCATCCAAGTTCTTGGAGCTTCTGGAACGTCGTTAAAGATGTGTGAGGCCGGTGAGGCCTGTTGTTGCATAATGGAACACAACACTCTTCCTATTGGCCAATTCTGGGAGTTTACGATCGATCGCCTGCTTCGATCTGATCAGTTGTTGACAATAGGGGTCCGGATTGAGCGTTTGGCCATTAGGCAATAATTCGTAGTCGATCATCCCATCAAACACACATCAAAGTCTTTGGTCGTTAATTCGGGCATGGGGATCGTTTGGGCCGGTTCATCTCATGCTTGGACAACGATTTTTTCAACCGGTGTTCTCCTATGTGACCCATTTTTCCATCGCCCAATCACTATCCATTTCAAAAATGGATCGATTTCGTTACGTTTCAACAAAGAATTGCAGACATTAATTCGGTTCAAAAAGTTCTTTTTCAATAATTTGTCTGGCACTTGTACACTTTGCTTTTTTGTTAAACCAGTCTAATGATTCTAAATTGTTTTCTGGTTAATCTTGAGTTCTTGATCAATAGAGCAAATGCTCGTGTACCGGTCTAACTCAACTATATCTATTTTTTTCCGACATTTTCGACAATTGGCTTATCATACCGTGCCTCGTTTTTATCGTGAATTTTACCAGAATGGAATCGTTTGAACCACTGATCTGCTGTTGCATCAGTTACTGTATTGCGTATGTAAACAGCACAATTTTTTGACCACCTGCTTCGTCTTTTTACCTTCGGCGTAGTAATACTGAAGAACATTATCGATTTTTTTTCTGGTTTGCCTTCATTTTCGAGTTTCCCAAAGAAAAAAGACATTCTCAAATTGGCTTCGAAAGCGAAAGAAAAGATATTGTAATTTGACTTTTCGTTCGCGTGAAGGCCGAGGTGTTTCCTCTGTTCGACTTTTGAAATATCTGAAGTCTCAACATGTCGTCGGTCGGTTGCGGCTACCTCTGTCGTATCTGAATGTCACGCAAGAGGGGACCTGTGTATTGTAGTTGCTCCAAATGCAGATACAAAACAAATGCAGATACGACAGAGGTAGCCGCAACCGACGATGTATCATAACCTTCAACTTATTGTCGAAAAAATCAAAACAACGTTGCGCATAATATTCCAGTCCTATTGTAAGGCATAATAGGGTAATTTGGAATCGGACCTTAATTGAAAGTTTCAAAGTTCCTCATTGTAGCAAATATGAGCAAATAGAAAAAGAGGGCCACGAATAAGTACAAGCCCTGGTTGCGTTCAGTAATAACCTTTCGAAGAGACAAAGCCACTCTAAAGCCAAGCCTACTCGAAAATCTACCGGAAGCCAGTGCAAGTTCACATACTCGCCGCTTAACTCTCATTTGTTCTGCAATTTCGAATTTCGGTATTCTCGGTACTTCAATCGTCAACAATGTCAACAACAGTGTGCAAACGTTTTGTTGCAATAAGTTAATTTTTGTTTAATTTTGTGGAATTTAAGACCGATAGAACGTTTTAATTATGCAATTTCATTCAAAGAAATGTCCTTTTCATGAACATACTGACTTTTGTGTATAACTCGTCAGGTTAAATGTTCGAACTTCCAACGGGTTTTTAAGTAAATTTTCTCTGATGTGCCTTCAAATCGATAGAGAATCAACCTCAACTGGAGAGAGCTCTCAAATCGAGAAGGTTATTACTGAACGAAAGAATTTAAGAGTACTTCTTTATGGTCTTTTTTCTTTTGTACCCAAATCGTCCCTAATTATCTCCTGTTGAAGTTTTTCCGTACCAATTCGAATGTATAGCAGAGAGAACTTACCTAAAAAATCCGTTGAAAGTTAGAAAATTTTCAAATGAACGAGTTCCACAAAAATTAATAAGAAAAATAGCGGGTTTCTTTTATTTTGATATTTGTTTGTACCTTTAAACTATTAACTTTCCACCTTTTCACTGTTCATCTGTAGTCTCTTCACTCATCTTTTCCAGCAAACGTTTAAGCAAATTTATTATTATTGACAATGTGAAATGTCAAATAAGAATACCAAAAATTCGATATGTGTAGTGTATGAGGTTAGACGGGTCAGGAGAAAAAGGCTGTAAGAGTTGATCGGTCGGGTTGAAAATGAAATGTCACTCTTGAAATAAAATCCAGACTGTACACACGTGGTTTTATTAGCTCCAATATATCCTGGAATTGGCAACGAGACTGGGATAGTAATTATCGCCCAATTTCAGGTAAATACATTACAAATTAATATGGAAGAACAGTAGCCGTACTCACTATGGCGCTGTTATCTTGTAATATCGTTATCTCGTTATGTTCTCGTAATGTATTTTATAAATGAAAAATTATAACAAGATAAACAGATTACGGAGATTACGAGATAACAACGCCATAGTGAGTACGGCTAGTCAGCGTTAAAGCGGCGAATACGGGAACTTTCACTTTAGGTTTCTGGTAGATTTTCGAATATGTTTGGCTTAGTTTTGTTTCTTCGAAAGGTTATCTGAACGGAAACATGGCATTTAACAAATGTTCTATGAACTTAGCGAAAATTCGAAATTAAATTTTTCGAAGACAGATGACATTTTGTGCAAATTGAAAATTATATGCCTTTTAGCCGAGACACTTTGGAGAATCAAACCTCATTTGTGAGCACAGTGAATAGCTCTGAATTAATAAAATAAGCTCATAATGATCCGGTGTAAAGGGATACACGAATTTGCCTCGTTCTCCCTAATTTAGTCAAGTGTTAAACCAATCTTCAGGACGAAGTATTGAAAACGCAAATGTGGGAATTTTTCAAAGGGTCAGAGCTTGGCCTTTCCTTGATATTAGAATTATTTTTTCTTCTTGGGAATTGCCAGAGTAAATCATCAATTCCTGGAGTACATCAAGCGACAAATTTGCAAATCCAGCAAACGTCGCAGCAACATGCTGCTGGAGCCAAAGGAGTCGATCTGGCCATTCCCAATCCGCGTCAGGCGCAGCATTTGCAGGAATCAGCTGCAGCGGCTGGTAGTCAGAAGGATACCAATGCTCCACGATATGAAACACTTCAGCCACCAGCGTACAAATCCTCACATCCTTACAATCCCTCACCCAGTTCGGCTCTCATTGATCCAAGTTTGCGGAATTTGACAACATTGCCCATCATGGATGAGCATTTGCTGAGTTTGCAGCAATCTTCAGCTGGTGGATACTATGACAAAACAATTCCCTCGGCTCATATGTTTGGCAAGAATATGCATCATCAATCAACGGCAGCTGCGAGTTTGCAGCAAATGTTTACATCAGCTCCAATCTCAACAATGTCTCCGTATAATGCTGCCAGGGAGGCAACAGCTGGGAATAACTATCAATTGAGGATTCCGAGTGAGGGTGGTCAGGCAATGCCACAGACGCAGCAGCAACCGGAAGTTCCGGCAAAGGGGCAGAAAAGGGGAAAGAAGAAGAAAGGAGCGACTGCGAGTGTTCAGACGCCAACTGAAGTCGCCATGGCACAGAATGCGTTGCAGCAGCAGCAACAGCAGCAGCAGCAGCAGCAGCAGCAGGTGCAACAGAAGGGCTTCCAGTCGTATGCGGGTCTACAGACGGGTTCAGTGCCTTCGAGTGGTGGTGGTACGACAGCAGGTTCCACGGATTCTTCGGCCATTTCACTGAAATCGGCAAGTATGGTGCCTGGGAGTGCATTTAATTTTGGACCAACACCAACGGGTCTAGGTTTGCCGTATGGTCCGGAAAATCCACCTGGTTACCTGGAGGATTTCCGCAATAATCCCAATCCTTACTATCTTCCGGCTGGTCATCGAAATACTCCAGATGCTGCTGCTGCAGTTGGCGAAAAGGGAGCTGGAAATGTTCCACCGGTTTCTGCACCATCATACCATCAATTCCTATCACATCCGACCACAAGGCCATCCTATCCCTTCATGAATTCATCGCAATTGGACGCAACGGCTCCGATTTATCAGCAATATCTGCAGAGGGCGACTGAAAGTGAATTTAGGGCACAGATGATGCTCAATCAGGGACTTTTGGCACCACCAGGAGCACCTGGAGCTTACCCTCAATCCACCTATCATCATGCTCTAGGGATGCATAAATCACCCTATGATGCTATGAATACCATGAATCGGGCTCCTTGGTTCTAAAACAAACAACAACAAAAATCTCCCGGATAATGCCCAGCGCACGATAACTTTTGTTTGTAAACATGTTTTCAAAATTTCCCATGAGAGTGAGCGAGATGACTAGATCTAGATCTCACTCACTCTCATTGAAATGTCAAAAACATGTTTACAAAACAAAAGTTACTGTGCGTTGAGCATTACAGAGAGAAAAAAAAACACAAGGACTAATTAACCAAAGACGTTCTTAAGTTTTCTATTTAGTTTTGCAACAACAAAAAGTGTGACTTCTTTCGTTTTTTTTTTAAAGACTCGAGAAAGAATAATTATTTTTTTTTAGTGAAACAATTTTGAAATCCAGACGAAAATCAAGTTTTTTACGTTCGTAAAAAAATATTTGCTAAAAAGAAACAAATGATATTTTTGTTTTTTTTTTAATTTTTAAATTTTAGTATAAATTAGTTTTGTAGTAAAAGAAGGAGGGATGGGAAGAGGGGTCTAAAAAAGATTTAGAGAGATGGTAAAGTCAAAAGTCAGCGTGTAGTTAAATTACAAAAAAAGAAAAGAAAAAAAAAGAAAGTCTTCTGTGTCACAAAATATTATCTTGTAGTAGGAAAGTTAAAGAGAAAAAAAAAAGTTATTTTTTTTCGTAATTTTTGCAAACATTAAATTGACAACGTAACTGTAGGAATTTAAATTTGTAATTTATTGCATTTTATTGTCACGACTTACGGCAAAATTTTGTGCATTAGCTGCTCATAATATTCTTATAAAATAGATTTATTATAAAAAAAAAAATGCTCTGCAAGAGTTATTTTTTTTCGTATATAATTTATAGACAAGAAAAAAAGGAAGATAACACTAAAGGACACTTGCATCTCAGATTATATTTTTAAACACTTTTTTTTTAATTATCTCACAAATTAGAAATTGTAAAACAACAACAACAAAAAAATACTGGAGCATTCAAAAGGTAAAGTAAAATTTAAAATTATATATATTTTTTCTATTAGAAATCAACAATAGAATTTATTGCTATTATTTTAAGAATTACATTGAGATTCCTAATTTAATATGATGAAGATTTTTTTTAACAATGACAATTTATCCTAGAAGCTTACGAATTCTAAAAAACAAAGATGGGCATAAATACACTGTAATTTTTTTCTAATGAATATTTTACAGAAAGGTCATGTTGGATCTCTTGAGTAAGTCCCGTCAAAAATAGTTTGGTCCACGCCCTCTGTGAGAATAATGAGCAATTAAAATTGACAATTTAGTATGACGTTCATTTGAAGTTAAATTGTTTTACGTTATTCGTTTAACTCTTTCCGGACCACAACATATCCAGCGAACGAATTTCAGTAAAAGTCACTTTATTGGAAGTCTTAGTGGTCAAATATGATACTTTTGTAGAGAAAGAATTTTTTCCGCCTCTGGGAAATTGGAAAACTCATGGGTACTCTCGTCCCCAAAAGAACGAAAAGGAGACAAACTTCAATTTTCCAAAAGCCAATAATATCAATTTTGTGAATTATTTTTGCGTGTCAAATGACACCTTTACAATGTTGATCACTAAAACAAGAAGAATTATTGACCAGTATCTTGTGGGATGTCCAGGAAGTGGTCAAGAATACACCAAATACCTGCTTGCCAACAGATTCCTAAAAATATTTCACACAATAACACTTTAAAACACATTTCTCTCAACACGATGTTATTGTAGACACATTCAGCTCTCTCAAGAGCCAGAAAAACACTTCCTGGACAATCAGAATTCACCAAAATCTGGAAGAATAGGAAAAACTGCCCTGAAAGCAATCTCCCTCGCTGCCAAATGTCAAAATTATCGGCCATATTGGCAGAAATGTTGTTCCCGCTTGGAATTTTCTTGCAAGGTTGGTGTCAAAAAGCAAATGGCGGGCATTGGCGGGATAACCTTACATTTGACCTCCAGATTTTTGCGGATGAGAGTACCCATAAAGTTTGAACTAGTTTTTTGAAAATTTAAGAAAAAATTGTTTTTCGAATTTATGTAATCTGTAAATTGTTAGTTATCATACTTATTGGCCCCGAGAGGTTTTTTCTTATTCTGGTCTAAAAATATAAAAAAAAAGTCACAATATCTGCAAGGGAGCAGAAAATCGAAAATTCACGATTTTTGACCAAAAATATCTTAGCTCATGAGTTAATTAGGATCCTGCAAAAAAATATCCTAGATTTGGACATCCTTATAGTTTGTAATTGTCCAGAAGAATCGGATTTTTATCGATTCTAGATAGTCTAAAAAAATTGTTGTTTCCATGGGTACCCAGAGTCCCAAAGGAGACGGAAGAGTTAAATCAAATCATCAATCGGAACGAGAGACACTCAAATCATCCAGTCTTTTCCGGAATGAAGTTAGGAAAAATTCTTTCCTCCACCCAGAATCGAACTGGAGACCTCGTTAACTAGACGAGTGTTCTACCAACTGAGCTATTAGAGGCAACATGATCTGTTGGACTTGCAACACAACCTTAACCAATTGCATTGTGCACTTCAATCGAACAGTTTCTGGGTTGCACGGTTTGAGAACGATAGGGGAGACTGGGGCAAAAAGTAACAAAATGGATATTTTATTTTTTTTTACAAGCTACTCGAGCACCTCCAAAATTTCTAATTAGCACAGTTTTATAGGGAATTTACCGCTCTACAACTCTGTGAAAGTCATTTTCTTCTATTTTGTAAGGAAATATATTTATCGAGCCGTTTTCTAAAAGGTAATTTTGTGATCATTCTCAAAAATGCTGGGATAAATAGTATCAGGCATAAGATAAGCAACGAAGAATAACCTTTTGATAAACTTAATATTCTGAAGGATAAGGTTTGTAAAGCGACCAACAGGATCTTGCTAAAAGTTTTTCAAGCGGATATTCTTAAAAAAAACTATTTTGTAAAATTATTCGTAAATGTTTGTCAATTCCTACTGGGGACTTACGAAGAGCTCGTAAATTATATGACCCATTAAAAAGTTCGTAAAAGTTTGTATTTTTTTCACAAAAATTTTCCATAACATGATCACTTGACGAGCATTTTTTGTTCATTTGCAAACATTTGTTCGTACATTTTTGTTTATCTGGCAAAACATTACGAACAAATGACAAAATTTTACGAGCATTTTTTCTGTGTGCTTACGCATATTTACGAGAAAATGTTAGTGAAAGAATAAAAACTGTTCGTCAAGTGATCATGTTACGAACAATATTTGTGAAAAAATACAAATGTAAGACCTTTTAAGTGGGTTTTATGATTTACGAGCATTTCGTAGGTCCCCAGTAGGAATTGACAAACATTTACGAACAATTTTACGAAATATTTCTTTTCTATGTGTGTGAAATATGAGAAAACATTTTATTAAATTTGTAAATCTTTTACGAAGTTTTAACAAAATGCAGTTGGTTGTAGTACAAATGAATTTTCTTCTTCAAATCAGGAAGTTTGGCAAAACGATGTTCATTTGTAGATTTAACAAAACTTTTGCTCTAATTTCTATAGAGAACATCATTTTGTCGAATTATTTTTGACAACAAGACTCTTTGTCAAATCGTCTGTTAACAAACTTTTGTTGAAAATTTGACAAAAAGGTTGTCCTCTAACAAAGAAATAATGTCAAAGTTTTGTTTAATCAACAAAAGAATAATCTTTTAAAAATTATTAAAAGTTCGTCAAAGGTATGTTCTTCCATATAAAATATTTTGTGAAAATTGAAAGAACATTTGTACAATGTTTTAAAAAAACTCAGTTTTCTGTACACAGAAAAAAAATATTTTGTAAAAATGTTCGTAAATGTTTGTGAATTCCTATGGGGGAGTTACAAAATGCTCGTGAATCCTATAACCCACAAACATGTTCGTAAAAGTTTGTACTTTTTTCACAAACATTGTTCGTAACATGATCGCTTGACGAGCATTTTTTGTACTTTTACAAACATTTGTTCGTAAGTGTTCATAAACACACTAAAAATGTTCGTAAAATTTTGTCATTTGTTCGTAAAATTTTGTCATTTGTTCGTAAAATTTTGTCATTTGTTCGTAAATGTTTGTTTTCCTGTCGAACATCTTACGAACAAATGACAAAATTTTACGAACATTTTTTTGTATGTTTACGAACATTTACGAACAAATGTTTGCAAAAGTACAAAAAATGCTCGTCACGTGATCATGTTACGAACAATGTTTGTGAAAAAAGTACAAAATTTTACGACCTTGTTTTTGGGTTATACGATTCACGAGCATTTTGTAACTCCCCCATAGGAATTCACAAACATTTTTACAAAATATTTTTTCCGTGTACTACAAATATTTCTGTTTTAAGAGTAGGAAAGTTGTAAAACGGATTTTTTGTTAAATTTACAGAACTTCAGTCGTCAATCAACCACATTTTGTTAAGGATTTTCCAAAAATATATTCTCGAATAACAAAAATAATGTTAAAGTTTTGTAAAATACAGCAACATATTTTTGACATACTTCACATTCTGAAAAATAATTTTGTAACACTGTCAATTGGATACTGTTTAAATTTTGTCAAAAGAATCTCTTTGATTTGATTAATATGCTTTACAATTCCTCGAAGGTTTCTAAGTTTTAGCTCTTGACATAAACGGTTCAAAAGTCAGAACGTTTCTATAACAAACATACGAAAATCACTAATTGTTTATTAACTGGGCATTGCCCTTTATTTTGTGTAATAAATGCCTTTATGATCGTCACTTAAATAAAGAAAACCGTATGTGATTATCAAGGGGCGTGGCTTAATGTAACATTTATCAAGTAATTCGATTTGTTCTATAATAACATTAACCACTTTTACTTGAATGTCATTAAAAAAAACTGCAAATGCTAAAGTTATTTTAGCATAATTTCTTGATGGAGCGTGACCAAAAAAAACATTGATGGGCGGGACTTAAAAGATCTGATATCACCTTCGTGCAAAGTATTAAATTACCAAAAAGTTATATCGAATTTTGAGAGTCCTAAAAATTTCTATTCTTGTAAAAGGAAATTATTTTAGAATGCCATGGTATTTTTTTTCTTTAAATTTATTGTAGCATCTGCTTCGAATATTGTACAAAAAATAAAACAAACAAAAAAAAAGAATGAAATGCGTAGCAAATTTTGCTATTGGTTAGAGCAGATTTTAATGATAAAAAAAAGAGAAAATGGACGAGTGAAAGTGAAAGAGAGCGAGAGAGAGAGAGAAAAGTGCAACTTACAAAGATTCTTTCTATTTGCAATACCCTTTTTGTTTAATAAAGAAGATTAAAAAAAAACCCTATTTGTTAAACTAATTATTAATTAAAGAATATTTCTTAGTTTTCAACACCAATCTGTTATATCATTCAAATTTTATTATGTCTATAAGTAGGAATGGTAAATTAGGTATAATAAAGCAAAATACAAAAAAAAGGAACATGTGTGAGTAAAACATTTATCAAATAAATTTACCAATTAATTTTAGAGGAATCGCTCCATTTAATTTAAATGAATTTTAGTAGAAGAGAAAATAATGTGTATCTCATTATACAAGAAAGAAAAATTAAAGGAAATATTTTGTAAATTTGTTGGACGACTCGCTGTACATTCCCTCTTAAGGATGATGAAAATAAACAAAAAAAAAACAAAATACTGATAAATTTAGAATTGAATTCGTGACAAAGATGTGCGCAAAACTTTGAGTACAGCAGGAGAACCGACCGTGAAAAGATGAGCGATAGGTCATTAAAATATATAGGACAAATCTGTAGTAAAATTAGTTGATTTCAGAATGTACAATTATATATTATACAAAAGAAATAAGAAAACACAGACCAACAAATTGTATATAAGAGAAAAAAGGAAATAAATTAACAGTGAAATTTAAAAGAAAACTGTTGCAAATAATGGATAACTTCCTATAATTCCGGCTAACAAAGGTTTTGGTTAATCTTAGTTTTCAGATTTCCTAAAGGTAAGCCTTGAGGGAGTTCACATTACTAGTACAGGTTCCAAAGAGAAAATAGAAAACTGAAGATACCATCCATCCTTAAACTTTCTCATCAGACTACGAAGTTACAGAGACAATTGATTCCAACAATCTGGAAATGCATGGTAAGGTGTCACTGCATTATTTTCAGACATTTGGTAAGCAGTTACTTTTACAACTGCATAAAATCCTAACGTTGCATTAACTTAAGTACTTATTATGTGCTCAATAAGTACTTACACTCACAAGGGGAGGAACCCAACTGTCTCCCTCGGATCGGGACGAAACTTGGCATGTAAGTAGGGTCCATATAGAAAGTTAACCAACCACTGGCTTTTTACTGTGCGGCCATTAGAAGTGGTCATTGTGATTATTGATTGTCACGAATTTCTTATATATGAAAGTTTCTTTTAACAGTTGTTGCTATTTTTCTTTAACCTAAATATCTTTGAAAATGCGTTTTAATGATGTTCAGCTTGGTTTGTGAGTTCCTGACGAACGTCAGAACCCTTTCATGGAATACACCTTCATGGTAATGTCATAGGTCATCCGAGTAAACATATTATACTTCTTCAAGAAATAATATTTTTATTATCAGCGAATTTTTCTTTCTGATTGTTTAAAAATAGCAAATAGAAAAATTTCCTTTTCTTCTGTTCCTTCTTTTCCTCTTTAAATTTTACTGGTGTCGGATTTCCTTTTCTTTCAGGTAAGATCCACATTGCATACTTTTTCGTCTTGTTGGATTAAAAAAATGCCTATCAAGGATTTGATTTAAAAGAATTAAAAAAAAACATTTTTCCTATTCCTGGTTAAAAATACTAATTGGAGAATTCTTTGTGGATTACAATACCAATCGTGAAAATTCGTGGAAGTATAATATCTTGTGATAAAAAATTATTGATATTCCTTCTATATAAAAAACTGTAAGCTTTAAGATTTTCGATTTTGATTTCGACATATTTTACAAACATGCAAATCAGTGAAAATTTTCTGCAAAAAATACTTCTTCGGCTGAAGTAACGTTTGACTACAATAACGGCGTATTATATTGAAACACGTGATCAGTTTTGTCAATATGAATTTTAATTTACTTTTTAAAATTTTACTTTGAAATGTTTGGAAGAATATTTTATAAATAAAACAAAATTAAAAGCTTGTAAAAACAATAATAGTAGGTACTTTACCCTAGAGGGTAAAAAAAGTCAGGCTCAAATTTTCAAAAATAAGTATTTTCTATACAATAAAGAAAAGATTGGATTTTTTTATTATAAGTAATCATTATCATCAACATGTAATTTCTAAATTTTGGAAAAATTTGCGGAAGAACACAATTTATGAAAAATAGAAGAAAAAAGTCGCATAACTCCTAGAATCCCTTATGCGTTTTATTCATTTTTTCATATGTTATAGAGGACCAACAATATGCTACTTTAGGTGGTTGGTGCCATAGGACAGAAGATATGACCTTCCAAAGTTGCATTTGGTTTTTGGTCTGTAACTTCAAAACTACTAGACCAAATGTAAACATTAATATATGAAAATGAAACGTTTCGATCCGCTCTATAACTTTGAAGAATATTTAAATTTCGTCAAACCTCTGCTAGTGGCGCTAAAATCGCTTTGAATGTTTTGACCTTGAAATTTTGACTGTTGTAATTTTCCGATTTTTTTTTTGATTTTTGGGTATGTTATATAGCTCGTTGAAACCTTTGCAACGAATACTTACTCATCAAAATCGAATAAAAAATGGCAGAGATATGAACAAAAAACAAAAAAAAAATAAAAAAAAGTTAAGGCAGCAGTAAAATTTAAAGAAGAAAAGAAGGAACAGAAGAAAAGGATATTTTTCTCATTTGCTATTTTTAAACAATCTGAAAGAAAAATTCACTGTTTTTTATATATAATATTTTTTCTTGAAGAAGTATAATATGTTTACTCGGATGACCTATGACATTACCATGAAGGTGTATTCCATGAAAGGGTTCTGACGTTCGTCAGGAACTCACAAACCAAGCTTGAACATCATTAAAACGCATTTTCAAAGATATTTAGGTTAAAGAAAAATAGCAACAACTGTTAAAAGAAACTTTCATATATAAGAAATTCGTGACAATCAATAATCACAATGACCACTTCTAATGGCCGCACAGTAAAAAGCCAGTGGCTGGTTAACTTTCTATATGGACCCTACTTACATGCCAAGTTTCGTCCCGATCCGAGGGAGACAGTTGGGTTCCTCCTCTTGTCAGTCCCGGCCCGGCACTATACACTTCGGGATAATACACCTGACGAGATTATGCAAGTTTGCCTACCATTGGGAGTCAATTTGTGAAATCATTTTTGAAATACGCCTGAATGTATACTATTTTGTGATGCCAGATTGAAGACAATATGCCAATTTTTCAGTATAAAACTTTAATTTCTTTTACTAAGGTAAAAATTTTAAATATTCTAACAATTTACTGAAGAACTATGGCCAAAAAGTATTCTTCGTTAATCCATTTCTTTTAAACAGTTGAATCTTTTTTTCTGATTACTTTTACTCCGCGCAAAATTTGTTCCACGACCGATTCATTTAAAAGAAATCGACTACGTCAACCCCCTCGAAAGTTGCCTGAAATTTTAAGTCACTTTCTCATACTTATACTTCGATTTAAATTTATATGGGATTTTTTGCACTCGCTAACGTTATGCTAAATATTTAAAAAGTGAGAAGTTCTTCCGTATTATAAGAAATCTTTCCGTATGGAGGGATAAATATACTAAATTTTTGTTTAAATAAATTTTTTCCTTGGAGCACTGTGAGCTGAGTCCGAGATCAATTTAGGAATTGGCTTCAAATAGCTCCATATAAAAATGCCAACTTGCCAGGGGGTTGGTCTGCGGGTATACAAATTTTCTCGATGCATAAAGCCATTTCGCGCGTTTTTTCGGTCTCGAAAATATGTGCATAATCCCGGGACTGACAGTGTAATCTGTTAGCAGCAGCTGTCTAATTTAGCCGGGCTTATGGCTTAAAAGATACCTTAGGGAGACGAAGACTAATCGTGGCCAATTATCCGGAAGCGACCCAGCTCTGTGCTCGCATCCGAACATTCCAGGCCATTCCAGAGTGTCCCCAGAACATTCCAGAGTGTCCCCTGTCAGCCAATCCCACACACGGCGGGCAACAGAACTACAGTGCCGGACAAAATTGTACCAATGTTTCAAAATTCTCTATAAAGGATTTAATATCTCAAGATCTAATTTATATTTTAACTGAAACTTTTTTTTTCTTAGACAGTTTTATTATAAAGCTACAAATTGTGCCTTATTAGAATTTTTTAGGAGAAGGACTAATATTTTTGTAGAGCCTTTTAAAAAAAGGTTGCATTGGTACAATTTTGTCACTTGTACCCAAACGCTACTTTTTGTTCTAAAATTTTATTTTATGAACTATTTACGTAAAAATGAATTTAATATAATGACTTCCGACTGTTATTAAATCATTTTCCATGATCACTTCCGGAATTTGTTCACTTACACGCTAAGTAATGGTATATTTTAGTAAAATACGCTCTTATATGAAAAAGTGTATCAATAACGGATTTTGGTCCAACAAAATGGCTGCAAAACATGACGTAGGCCATATCATAGAAATCAGACTACGTATCTAGACGTGATCCAGTCGTAAGACTATCAAATCCGGAATCAAGTCACGGTTTTTTACCATTTATTTTTGTATTTGGGCGAGAAAATCGCGTTCGCCGAGGTCTAAACTGTTAGCTAGCCTTTCAAACTAATCAAAATCGATATCCTAAGCAACATCAGCATCAGGGCATGATAGCTAAATCATAAAATACTTGGCTGAATGACCGGTAAAACAGTGAAAGAGAACGAAATGTAAAAGAAAAAACAGTTTTCAACTACTTTTACAATTCGTCAACTAAACCGACATTTCTTAAGATTTTTCAATATCTTTTCGATCCCAGGTGGTTATTTTACATATTTCTGCACTATAATAAATATTTCCATGGTCTTACAGCCCTATCATCCGATTTTGCTATTAAATTTTATGATTCTACATCAGTTCGTAAAATCTTTATAAGTAAATTCGCTGCTTTTTTGCCTACACAGGGTATATAGGCTATTCAGCCGGGTAATTCATGGCTTTAGTTATCATACCCTGAAGCTGATGTTGCTTAGGATATCGATTTTGATTAGTTTGAAAGGCTAGCTAACAGTTTAGACCTCGGCGAACGCGATTTTCTCGCCCAAATACAAAAATAAATGGTAAAAAACCGTGACTTGATTCCGGATTTGACAGTCTTACGACTGGATCACGTCTAGATACGTAGTCTGATTTCTATGATATGGCCTACGTCATGTTTTGCAGCCATTTTGTTGGACAAAAATCCGTTATTGAAACACTTTTTCATATAAGAGCGCATTTTACTCAAATATACCATTACTTAAGTTGTTAGTTAAAAAATTCCGGAAGTGTTCATGGAAAATGCATTAATAACAGTCGGAAGTCATTATATTAAATTCATTTTTACGTAAATAGTTCATAAAATAAAATTTTAGAACAAAAAGTAGCGTTTGGGTACAAGTGACAAAATTGTACCGATGCAACCTTTTTTTAAAAGGCTCTAAAAAATATTAGTCCTTCTCCTAAAAAATTCTAATAAAGCACAATTTGTAGCTTTATAATAAAACTGTCTAAGGAAAAAAAAGTTTCAGTTAAAATATAAATTAGATCTTGAGATATTAAATCCTTTATAGAGAATTTTGAAACATTGGTACAATTTTGTCCGGCACTGTATATTGCCAGTAAAAGGCCTTGCTTGGAGCGAGAGGCGGGAAATATGAATTTCCAACGAAGAGGGAAGGTATCCACCAGCCGGGCTCTATTTGATTATCAGGTGGAAAATCTCGACAATATAGGAATGAAAGGTCAGGCGTATCTTAAGAATAAAAGAGGACCTCGTAATGCAATCGGTAAGACATCAGCTCATAGGCGTTGAAATCCCTGACTCGAGC
This sequence comes from Phlebotomus papatasi, assembly GCF_024763615.1. Lineage (NCBI taxonomy): Eukaryota > Metazoa > Arthropoda > Insecta > Diptera > Psychodidae > Phlebotomus > Phlebotomus papatasi. The sequence continues at coordinate 59,232,148 of NC_077223.1, forward strand.
AGTGATAATAACTGATTGTGTGGAGTCTGGAGGGAGAAATTTTCACATGCGTGTTAACCATAATAAAAATTTATCGCTTCTGACCAAAAACTCCGGGAACACGGAATGCGAGATAGGCGCCTTTGGGCGGTCTTCATTGGGTTTAAGGGGAAGTGGGGCAGCTTTAAAATTGGATTGTTTTCTTAAATTTTTAAATGGAACTGAGCCTCAGCATTACTCAAATTTAGCTTCACAAATGATTTTTGGAGCTAAATTATGTTATGCTAAGGTCTAATTCCTTATAAAAATAGGAGAAATAGCTAATTTTCAATGCTACCCCAATTCAAAGATAACCCAATACCCTTAACAGATTTTTTCAATACAGAATATCGACAATATAATATTGTTACGATCTGAGATGGAGGAAAGGGTAATCTTTCAACAATTAATAATCACACTCGATAAAGTTACGACCGAAGAGAAAGTGACTGAGAACTCCTGGGTCCAAGGAAATGCATTACATATTACATCTTCTGGTAAAATTAAAAATTCAGACTTGGGACCTTCTGGACTGCCTAACGTAAGACTTGCCTTAATTGTATTAGTCAAAAAAATATTTTCCCTCACCGGTGACCCTGACGTTCTTAATCCTTTAAGAACAATTGTATCACCCGTGACCCATATGCAGAAATGATTCAACAGGATTTTCGTGTAAGGACGAAATATTGATCTGGATAACTTTCAAAACTGGAGACAGCCAAAATCAAAATCCCAAAAGCCAAAATCCCGAAAGCCAAAATCCTAAAAGGGATGAAATTATATGGAGGATAATGTGTAGAATAAGTTCCCAAGACACAGAAAATTTCCTTTTGCCTCCAGCAAGCGCGAGTGAAATCGTGGGTGTAGCTATGACACTTTTAAGAATTCGGGATTTTGGCTTTCGGGATTTTAACTTTCAGGATTTTGACCGGGACCCTGTTTCTAATCTTTGTGACTCACGTAACCCCTTAATAACTACATTCGTGATCACAGAATCGCGAGACTCAATTTAGCAAAGTTTGAACACAATCCAAGAATATTAATTTTTTTTAGAGGAGATTAATAGAAATCTCACCAAATATATATACGATCTAGGTGTCGTAGTATAATTGATTGACTGGTTTGATTATTATGATTATAACAAACACATAAGATAAACAATGTTGTTTTTCGATTAAAAGCAGCAAGATAAGCTATTTAAGTTGAGTCGTCATTCCCTTTAAAACAAAATAGAAATACTTCTTGAATCCTTTGAATCAATGGGATAGAATTAATAAAATGTGCAAATTTTAGATCGTTGTCTTTCAAAATCAAACGTATTCAATTCAAACTTGAACTTCCACTCTAATACTAGACTTGTTGATAGCGAAAGAGTGAAATGGAGTAAAACATCATGATATTCTGCAGTTTAGTCGGATTTTCAATGAATTAAAAACCTAAGCTGAAATGGAGTCTAGGTGTCTGTGCTGTCCATAAATCGCATCATACTCTTTCCTGACCTGATACAATAATCTAATCTAATAACGGGTAAGCAAACGTTTGGCGTCATGTTTATTCTATGTAGGTACACAATTCATGATGTTTTGCGTGAGATAGGAGACAGTGTGGGGCAGTTTCGCTGAGGAATTGCGATTTCGACTTTACGATTTTTTAACCCATCCAGTCAATGTACTAGAAATACTTGAAATATAATGTTCATTTTTTTCAATAACTTTCTTATAGAGATGTTTTTTTTGAAAAGAAAAAAAAAATATGTATTATAGGGGCGCGAGAAACCGCTGTCAAACATACGTTTTAGCGGTCACTGAATTTGAATACTTTGCATTATTTCGATTATTTCATTACAAATTCTATTGATTTAGATAGAGTAACAAAAAATACAAATTAGCAACTAGAACTCATATCCAGGAAAGAAGATATAGGCTAATTTTAACAAATTCAACGGGATGTCGAATTTTCCTTCCACCATTTTCCAAGTAATTGAAGGACTAACGTAAATAAAAATCCTTACCCTATAACAATTAGAATATCAGTTACCAAGGAATAAATCTTCTAAAATCACTCGACTTGCGTATGATATATAATACCATAGTATGGAATGGGTTAATAAGAGTCAGACAGTTCAATGAAAAGCACTTATGTACTGAGCTCTCCGATATTCGACTGATTGGGACCGAAAATGACAGATAAAAACCTATATGAGAAGAGAAAGGGGATTTTTTTTTTGACTTTATCTTATGTGTTTGACTGCTATCACCCAAATATCGAAGACCTTCGTGTGATATTTCTGAAAAACTTTTATAGCAGAAATGATCTTAAAAAATTAGGGGAAATCGGGGTAGAATTAGCCACGGATAGTATTAGATAGTGGTATCTTATAGTTTGCCTTCGAAAGAATATTGAGAAAACCACTCATTATTCTCAATATATAGGGGAGACTGGGGCAAAATTTGTCAAAACGAGAATTTCAATATTCACTATTTTCTAAAATAAAAGAGACTGAGGCTTGAAATTTTTATTATAGATAGCTTTCATGAACCTTCTTAAACTTACAAAGTTTCAAGGGATTCGAGGAAGGATTGTGTAAAATAAAAGATAATGAAATTTTGAGCCCTATTTTTGGAATATTTGGCTTACAGAAAATATCAATACTGATTATCTCAATTTAAGCACATTTCTCGTTAAGATAGAGAAAAATTATCTGCGACAAAGTTCTAGAGGAATAAATTTCCTATAAAAATATGTCTATTTGATATTTTTAACGTTTGCTCCACAAAATCGACTTTGTATAAAATGATTCGAAAATCACATTTCTTTCGAGTTAGAGGAAAATAGTCTTCTGCAATGTTGTAGAGCAGTAAATTTCCTATAAGAATATGCTCATTATAAAACGTTTAAGTTTTCTCGGAGATCATGAAAGAATTAAATATACATTTTGACACATTTTGACACATTTTGCCCCAGTCTCCCCTACTTCCCTTAGTATTCATTGAAATATTTATCAGCCTCATACAAACATTTTTTGCACAAATTATACGCAATGGAAAATTTCATTTGGTGGCTAATTCTACCCCGGTCTCCCCTATTAAGTATTATTTGTTTATTTATTAAAATTAAAATACAAAGCAACTCCAATAGTGTCCATCTATAAAACTTTAAAAGACTCTATTGAAAAATATGTAAAATTCTAAAGTGTCAAACTTTTAAACTTTCATGACTTAGAGCCTACGTCAACTTCAACAAATGAACTGTAGTTACTGCAACAACTAATAACTTAGAAAACTGCAAAAATATAATAACTAAACGCGTTGATACGATCGGAGTCGTATACTGTAATTGTTTCTGAGATATTATTCTTTTGAAATCACAAAAAAGAAAAGCTATATTACGAAGTTTAATTGTAGGGGTCAGAGCGAAAATGGCACATATCCTATATGCTTAAGCCATAGGATATGCGCCATTTTTGCTCTGAGCGCCACAATTCAGTTGCTGGCCGCTGCGTCGTATTAGCGTTAGCGAACAATCTTCAGAGTGAATTTCTGGCTCTTTTGGTTTAGATTCTATTTATGTGCAAACTAAAAGTATTCCAAGACAACTTTGATAACATATCCATTTTTATTTTAGTAACAAGGAAGTTTAAATAATAAATAAGAAATAAATAATAAACAATAAAAAATAATCCGAAAATAAATAATCTTTTAAAATTCTCAAATGCCAAGAGTCTGTATAAGAAATCTAATGCCCTAGGCCCTAGACAAATTTGTAACTTAAACCGAGAGACAGCTTAGTAAGTGGGAAACTTACGAGAATTTAGTAAAATCATTAAGTTTATTGTAATTTAATCCATTTCCATTTACTTTCATCTCATTTCGTCTTTTTGTCCCCTTTCCCATGCGTCTATTGCTGTATTAACGTTGATTTCAGCCTCCAGGACTAAACGATGGAAAGTGGAAATGCCCCTTCGCAGGCTGTATGTTACTTGTTACAATATCATTGTTACATATGCTTTGGGAATAGGCCAGACAGAAAGAAAAAAACACTTCCAAGACAAAGGACTGTTTGGAAAAGTGGGTGTTTTTTTACATAAAAAAAACTACAAAATAGGAATATCCAAGAACCATTGGAGTCAAACTAATCACCACACAATTACCTTAACCCTTTAACGACGAGGCAGTTTCGCTGACCGAAAATCAGCAATAAAAATAAAACCGATACACAAAACTTGTGAAACGTCTTACATCTAACTTTCGAAAAGCCAACAGTGTCTGATTCGGTGTATTTTTTTGTCTCCATGAACGATAGGGACAAAAATAGCCCAAAAATTTAAGTAATTTTTCTGGCAATACCAATGACTAATAATTTTCACTCTAATGAAAAATATAATGTTTCAGTATTGTAGTTTAATTTACCAAAATGGTTTTGCTTAAAAATAAATGAAAGCATAAAAAATAATTATAATCAATTTTTAATATAAGAATTTAAAAATTCGTAATTTTTTAGCTTTAAAATTTACTATAAAGCAAATAGCTGGAGACTTGCAAAAAATATCCTAGATTCCTTCAACCTTCTATTTTGCAATTACGTACAAACATAAGGAAATAATAACATTAGGTAGTCAGGAAAAAAATTTCTTTATGGGACACCGATGATCCAATCGTCCTTAAGGGTTAAGCCGTTTCTTGGCTTAAGTCGTAAGTGTGTCTAAACAAGGCATAAGGAGGATCTTGCTTTTGTTTACTTCTGTCCTCTAGAACTTTTTTTTGTTAATTTTCTTATTAGATTGCGTCTTTTACGACATTTTAATCTCAATAACCTATTATGTTGTATAAAATATCTTGCTGTATTCTCTATTGAGACCAGTCGATCAGAGTATCTTGTGATATTCACACGAAAAAGCATTAGTGCTTCAAAAAAAAAAAAAAACAGATAACAGGTACGAAGATGGACGGTGGCAAAGGGGCGTACATAAGACAGTATACAGCAGCATTTTCTGGTGAGTTTAAGCTCATTACTTGATAAGGAATTATTCTAAACGTGATTTTAAGTGCTCTCTATAAATCTTAATTAGCTATAAATGGATGTAATTGAAATTCACATAATACCAGCTCAATAAAAATACCTAACATTGCACCTCTTCTAATCTCTGTACAAGGGGTCAATTGGATTTGATAAGAAAAAAAAATGAAAATAATCTGAAGTGGAATTGATAACCGTGGGAGTTTTACGGGTCTTCTTCAAAAGGGAAAATATTGTATAACCTTGAAGATAGCTTTCGTCTATTTTTCTTTCCAGGTACGCTGCTAATGGTCACAGTAGCATCTACTTTTAGCTGGTCTTCACCCACACTTCCTAAACTTCTCGCAGATGATTCTCCAATTCCAACAACGCCCGATCAGAGCTCATGGATTGTGTCATTTTATGTGATAGGTTCATTTGCAGGACCACCTCTATCAATTCTACTTGTGGATAGGTGAAAAAACCTAATGGTTAATGCGCTTTAAAAAACAAAATTCCCAAGGGGTGAATCATTCGTAATTTTTTGTGTTTTCTCGTTTCTAAAGTTTCGTGGACCTTTTCATTAGTTTCCTTAACGTTACATTATATCCTGAAGACTTTTTAGTGAAAATTATTTTGCATTTTTACTATTAAAACTTAAAACTCAAAGAGAGTGCAATAATAACTTTTTTTTAACCCATTCAGTCAATGCACCAGAAATATTTGAAATAGATTGTTCATATTTTAGAAATAGTTTCATACAGATTAATAGATGATTTTTTTGAAAAGAAAAAAATATCTATCATGGGGGCGCGGAGAATCCTTGTCAAACACGTGTCTCAACGGTCACTGAATTTGAATTCTGTACATTAATTAATTACAAACTCTTTCAATTTAGATAGAGTAACCGAATTAGCAATCAGAATTAATATCAGGAAAGAGGATGGAGGCAAGTCGGAGCATTCTCATACATTTTCCCTACAAAAATGTGGTATATTTTTTCTTAAATGGTTTTTTAGTTTTGGTATAAAACCAAATGCAATCATTTAAAACTTTTACCAAATGAAAGAGTATCTAATGTTATGTGATTGGCTCAAAATTTATAATGATTGCACGAGGATAACATTTCCTAAAACCTATATGAAAAAAACGTAAAATTCGCAATTTTTTGAATTTTTCTGATTTTTTTCTAATAGTAACACCAGTAACATTTTAAATTCAATAAAAATATATTCTTTGTTCATGTGCCTACCATTTCGTGTTATATTTATTTTTTGGGATCTAAGACTTAAAAATTATAAAGAATTTAAGACAAATATACCATTTCTGAATTAAAATGCTCCATCCGTTAGTCACTCAGCGAAATTGGCATCAAAGTATATGAGCCACATATTCCACAAAATAAATCATTTATACTGAAAAAATAAAATAACTCCAATAAATTCAATGAAATAGTGTTCATGTCTAAAATTACTTCCCTCCTATTCTAAATTAATAAAATAAACTATAAATATTTTGCTAAAATTAGGGGTGTTCCATCTCACCCTCACTTTTTTGAGTGCCTCAAAATGCAACTTTTTTAAATCTTATTTTTCGAAGTGACTATTTTCATCTAGGCATTTCTAATATTGCTATCTTAAATTTTAGAGTCTTCAAATGATAAACCAGTGCGATTCGTCTTTGTCTCGCATTCAATACGTATCCGCAATATTGAATACAAAAAAGGTGTTCCATCTCTCCTCGAATGACTATAATTGAAAGACCAAAGTAACGAAAAATCCATTCCCGACAGAAATTCCGACATCAATTGCGCAGAAATAAATGATCAAAAGTCGTCTATTTTTTGATTAATATATTAATCAATGGGTACGAATGGGTTAACTTGTGCCACGGCTAAAAGCTAAACAATAAGAGATATCGACTTCTGGTCTTCGATGACCCCCCTCCCCATAAGTCAACATTATCTAGGACAGTCTTTTTTTTCCTCCCACCCCTTCCTAACCCTCCAAAACCATGTTTTTTGATTAATTTCGAAAACGGCTCCTAGATTTTTTTCATTTTCGAATACGTTTTAAAGGTAGTCAAAGTGAATATATCGTCCCTAAACACCTATGTTTACTTTTAGATAAAGATTTTTCGAAGGTCAAAGTTTAACCATTTTGGAGGGACATCTGTAGTTTTGGGGAAAACACTTCAGTTATTTCCTTATGGCTGAAGAGTGTCTGGTGCTGTTTTTCCGAGATTTTTTTTTTGTAAGCATCCTGAAACTCTCCCACCAATTTTGTAAGATCCCCCACCCAGGGGCCTCTCAACATTTCATTTTTCCATACGTTTTTGCATAGACACTGAAGAGTATTGGCAATTTTTTTCCTAAAGAGAATTGACTTATCAGTCTGATATATTTCGAAATCGTGTATTGAAAGCTATATAAAAATACATATTTCATAATGTTCGCCGAAATAATACAAGAACTATGAGCAAATTTGTGTAAGTCGCGGTGCAATATCTGCAAAATTTTTACAAGGAAAAGTGAAAAATATCTTCACTTTTTATTAGGCTTGATGGGCCCCTGCCCCACCTAACGAAACCCAGTGATCTTTGATATCACTCGACCATTGAGGAAGACGCCGAAAGAAGAGTGAGTTTTATGATCTTATTAGGTTGAAAACTTTACAAATTGTGTTGCCGTGTTCGGACGGAGCTTCCCTCCGAAAATTTTCAGTTATAATGGTTTCTGGTTTTTCGGGTTTACCTTGGGTTTCGCAAAACAATTTTTAACATTCTCGGTTTCCGCGAAACAATTTCTTGCTTTCACAAATTTCGCGAAATAATTTTTAGGTGCCTCGGGTCTTCCAAAGTGTTTTTCGGGCAATTGGCAAGGGTTTTTCCATATGAATCACCCCTTGGAAAAACGTCTTGATTTTCTCCAATTTTGAGACATTTTTCCTCAAGTTCAAGTTATGGTAAACAATTTTTGGGTTTCTCGGGTATTGCGAGAAACTAGATCTTCCGCATGAATCACCCCTTGCAACCCGGAAAAATTTACGAAGCTTTCATTTCTTTGTAGATTGGGACGAAAGATCACCCTACTTTCTGCCGCAATTCCTGCGATCACTGGAATGATCTTGGTATTGGTAGCTAATAGTTATCAAATATTGTACGTTTCGAGGATTTTCACTGGAATGACTTCTGGAATGGCTTATTCTGCAATGTCCATGTATTTAGGAGAGATCTCTTCAAATAAGATCAGAGGATCAATTGGAACTTTGCTGACTGTTATGGCAAAATTTGGTGTTCTATATACCTATGCTATTGGACCCTATATATCAATAAGTATGCTAGCTTGGATGCTCTTGATTTGGCCAGCCCTCTTCATTCTCACATTTATCTGGATGCCAGAAACACCCTACTTCCTACTTCTCAAAGATCGTTCTAAAGATGCCGAGAAGAGCCTCAGGTGGCTGAGGAAAACCGATGATGTTACCGAAGAGCTTGAGAAAATGAATGAAGCGGTGAAAAAAGCCCAGGATAATCGTGGAACTTTTAAGGAATTGTTTTCCCATGGTAATAGACTGAGTCTCATCATTTGCTTAGCAATGGGAGCATGTCAACAACTCTGCGGGAGTCAGGCCCTTATTGCCTATTCCGAACAAATTTTCGAAGAAATAGTTAGCGGTTTGAGTGGAAGTGAATCAGCGATCATTATGGGTGTTGTTCAACTTGTAGTAGCGTCATTCTCATCCTCAATTGTCGATCGTTGGGGCAGAAGACCATTGCTTCTGCTCTCAACATGCGGAGTAACAATTTGCAACGCCATCGTTGGCCTTTACTTCTACCTGCTCCACATAGAAGTAGACATGGATGCACATGCTTGGCTACCAATTACTACCATCATGATCTTCATTATTACTTACACAGTGGGCTTAGCAACGGTTCCTTTCGCTCTTCTCTCAGAGCTTTTTCCTACAAATATCAAAGCTCTAGCCACAGCATCCTTTACTCTAGTAGCAGGAGGTTTTGCTTTTGGTGTCCTCAAGCTCTACCAAGTGGTTTCAGATAATATTGGGATGCATGTTTCATTTTGGGGATTTGCAGCGTTTAGCCTTTTCTTTGCCATCTTTGTCTATTTCCTAGTTCCTGAAACTAAAGGTCGTCCCTTTGAAGTTATTCTTGAGGATATGAAATCTCCCTTCAAACGAGGAAGAAAGGACGCAGAAAAGACTGAAGCACCAGTTAAAGTGCAATGAATTTTTTAATCTGTTACATCTTAAGCTGTGATTTTTCTTGAAATAAAGTCCCGGAAGTAAATAATAAAAAAAAACAAAGCAAAATATTCCTAATATAAGAAATTTTCTTTTTTCTTACTCTGGTTTCGAACATTTCATATTTTTCCCATATTTTAGATTTTACTTTAATGAAATAAACGTTTTTGCAGATTGTAAACGAGTTAGGATCAAGGTTAGGATTCAATTGAAATACATTTAAGATTAACTTTTCAATATAAGAATTAAAGACGATATAAACAAATAAAACATCATAACCGTTGTAGTTTAGACAGTGCTCAACATCTAAGGCTATAATGCAAACGAATAAAATAATTAAAGTAATAAGGACGGCTATCAATGTTGCCAAACAATTGCACGTTGCAACCAAAGTTCATTTAAAAAAGATCAGCAAATATTGTAAAGATAAATAGATAAGGGAAGTAAATTCCAATGGAGTAAAATAATTATTATCATTTTATTCTTCGTAATCTCATCTAAAAGTGCACATTCACCGATCGGATTAAAACTTTCCTAAAGTATTTTTCCAACTATTTAATTACGAATGTATGGGTAATCAAAAACGTTCATATTTTGGGATTAGTTTCCTACAGATTAAGTAGATGAAGAAAATTTTTTTATCTCGTGTGGGGGCGCGGGGAGCCTCTGTCAAACACACGTCTTAACGGTCACTGAATTTAAATTCTGTACATTAATTCATTACAAACTCTATTGCTTTAGATAAAGTAACTATCCAAGAACACCAATTGGCAACTAGAATTCAAATCAGGAAAGAGGAAAGAGGCCAATTTTAACAAATTCCACGGGATGTCGTATTTTCCGTCCGCTATTTTGAGCAAAAATTTTGCATGACCTTCCGCGAAGCAAGAAAAAAGTAACAAAATGTATTTTCATCTCTGTCGGACTATTTTGGTCAAGTAACTGAATAACTAACGTTACTAAAAATCCATTCCCGACAGCAATTCAGATAAAAATTGCCCAGAAATAAATCATCAAAAATCACTCAATTTGCGTATGATGTATAATACAATGGTAAGGAATGGGTTAATGGTCAGGAATTTTCGTCCTTCAGAACATCACAGAACTGCTGGATTTTCCTTGTTCATGAATGAAAACACATCCAAGATCAAAATCCAAGTCAAGACACATCTCTCCTGCTTCCTACAGAAATCCCAGATTCTTGGAATTTGGTTATATATTTTGTTCAATCTCCTCAAGAACCCATCTTGGTCAGCACTAATCACCTGCTTCCTCCAGAAAATCTCAGAACTTCTGGGATTTTCTTGAATATTATGCCCAAAACACTTCAGATACATTCTGTGGTCAGAGGATTCATGGAGCTTCCTTTAGGAAATCCCAGATCTTCTGGGATTTTCTTGTTCGTTATGCCCAAAGCACTTCATATAAGTATAATTTTATGATTCGATCGGAATCCTACAGAGGGAATGAAGGCTTGTGGTTGTGGCCATCCAGTCCTTTTACTCGCGACGGTAAACTCTCCTACGGTATGATACGAAGAATGATCCTGAAAGTCTGTGAGAATTCAAGTTATTAATTCTATTTGGCTTTTGTTTCCAATCTGAAGTGTTTTTGACATAATATACAAGAAAATCCCAGAAGATCTGGGATTTATGGAGGAAGCTGGAGAAATCTTCTAACCAACTTGGGTTGACATTATCATATAGTTGACATTATCATATCTTTACACAGAATTCCCCTACTGGACAAACTTATTTTGACGTTTATTCAGTTTCTAACGGTTCTTGCTCACTCCCGCTTTAAGGCTTAATAACTCTAAAACAAAAAAAAGATATTAACTTGTAGGATTTTTGTCAAAACAGTTTTTATCCCAATTCAGGCATTGGCAAGAAGTAACACAATCTTTCTGGGTTAGAATTCGAATCTTTTTCAGGTCACCAAGAATTCTAGTATTAAAGGTGTGCGAATTGTATCAAATTAGCTTAGTTTTACTTGTTTCCACGGAGAATGGACTTGAAAACCTTATCCATGTGTGCGATACAATAATAATGCATGTTCCAAATTTCCGCATACGGTGAGGCATATTATTATTGTTACTATTACCATTTGATCTTAATGTTTTATGATTCATCTTTCATAAGGTTTCATTGTGATTAATTTATTTAAAAATATGAAACATTGGAAACATTACACTTGATATTTCAGACATATTTTTTTGTATCGAACATGATTCATTACTAATAAAATTACTCACGGCCCTCACGGCATCTTTTGCTTATCTGAGTAAAGCCCAAACATATTATTTTTATTGAATGTGTTTTTTTTATTTTGCAATAAGTCCCAAATTATGTGATCCATTTAATTAGAAGACCACTGTTACTTCATGTAAAAGGATCTCCATTTGATATAAATATTGATTTCTTCTCTCTAGTATTAACGACTCGTAAAATAAATTATTATTACTTTCAAGTTTCTCGATCTACTTTTAATAAACATAAATTTCGATTTAATATAAAATAAAACTTTTTAAAATATTTTGAGTTCACAAGAGCAATGTTTGAGAAAATTCCGATTGCAAAAAAAAATCAGTCAATAAAAAACGATTCAAAAATCGTTTGTTTGTTAAAAAACTGGAGTTGGTCAGAAACTCCTGTAAGTCAAACCGAAATTCTTCATTTTTTCTTTGTCAACAATATTTCAATGATTTCAATACCTTTTTACGCAATTGCAAAGTACAATCCCATTATATTTATATAACTGACTAAATTTATTGATCATTTTTACCAAAATACCGTCTCATACCGTACAATCTGCTATATTTTATTTTACAAATTCGATTTAAAATTCTTACAGTTTATATACGAAAACATACTTCTTAACTTAAAATCGAAATGGCCAGGAATTCCAAGTTGGATCACATTAAGAATCTCCCCTATATAAACTGATATAGGCTTATCAGTGGTTTTCTTTCAATTGGCATGTGTTAAATCCTAGACTTGTTAGTTTATCTCAGTTATTGCCAATCTCACAAGATATAAATGATTTATTTATGAGGGAAAACAAGAAGAGATTGTATAAAAATATTGCTGAATTTTGTACTCACCAGTCAATGTCTTGAGATACTGGGAAGTGGAAGCATCAGTACCTGGATATTTGGCAGTCAGGCTCTAACATGGACGGAGGTAAAGGAGCTTACATCAGGCAGTACACAGCAGCTCTTTCTGGTAAGTTCAAATACACATTCCTCCCACAAAGAATATTGAGTTATTTCATAGTGATTTTCTTGACTTCTAACTAAGACTACGAATCATCGAAAAAAATTTTAGTATAAATTGTGACAATTTAGGGCAGAATCACATTGACAGTAAAATGCTTAATGTATTTCGTTAATTTATGCATTTTCATTGCAATTCTTACGCAAATTCTCGATTGCCGTATTACCTTATCTCATACTCGGTGGCACTATGTGAAAATACCATAAGAAAATTGAATAAATAAAGCGAAAATGCGATAAACGGTGAGCAAAAAAACTGTTCGAAAAACTGTAGCAAAAAAATCCTAGTTTTTTTTTGCTCACAGTTTATTGAATTTTCGTTTTATTTCTTCAATTTTCTTATATTATTTTCACTTATTAGTGCCACCGAGTATGAGATAAGGTAATACGGTAATGGAAAATTTGCGTAAGAATTGCAAAAAAATGCGTAAATTAACGAAATACGGTTAGGCTACGACGAGCACTTTATTGTCAATGTGATTCTGCTCTCACTCTCAATTCACATAACTTTTCAGAATTATTTGTTCAGAAATTGTTACATAAGTTAAAAAATATATAAGTGAATTAGTTTACTTAAATCACGGGAATATCTAATTAAAATAGAACAAGCAAGAATAGAATTAGGTGGGATTAAAAAAAAAATAGTTTTTGAAAAGGGATTTTCAGGATTCCAAATATTTCAATTTGAAAAAAATCTAGCCTAGCTAAAAAAGGTTTTACAGCCTGAAATAAAAGGAAAACTCATGTGTGCTAACTAATTCAAGATAAAAATTTAAATTCTTATCACAAAATTTCGTTATCACAAAATTATAATGAATTGATTAGGTTTAAAATTTTGTTATCAGATCATGATACCACGAAAGTTGCTTGCAATTTTTCAGAAATTCCAGTAAACAATATTTAGACAGGTGTAGGGCTGTTGTAGACAGCTGAAAATTATTTTTAAGAATTACTTGTCAAACACTTATGAAGTATCTTTAAGCTAGCTAACATGGTTACTTGGAAATTTATTTATTTCTATTATTTATTTATTTTTTATTTCCAAAATTTTAATGAAGGTCACTAATGTCTGAAACCGTTCCATCGAACTCTATCACTCATTTCTCCTAATTCCTATTCAATAAAGTAAATGATTTTTAAACTTAACGATCGATAAAGTAAAAAGATATAAACGAGGAATTGATAGCTGAGGGACACAAATTTTGTTGAAGAACTTAACCTTAAGAAAAAAATATCTGTTTTTTCCTTCAGCTACACTGCTAATGGTCATAGCAGCTGCTGTGTATGGCTGGACTTCACCAACACTTCCTAAAATCCTTGCAGATGACTCTCCCATTCCCACAACGCCCGATCAAAGCTCATGGATAACATCAATGTTAATAATAGGCGGAGCAGCAGGACCAGTTGCTACCATTTTAATGGTGGACAGGTAAATTAATTCATGAAATTTTGTCCTAAAGTAACAGGCGAAATTATTTTAATTAGCGTTTTATTGTGAATAATAAGCAATGACAATCTGAGTGTTATTTTGCGGAATGCTTGAATTCTCTTGGTCTTGATACCTGCTCCTTTAAACTTCGAGTAGCGATTCGTCAACGAGTAGTCGCGTAGTGAACCGTGAGCCAAAAATCGACAAATCGATGCCGATTTTGTATGAAAAATTGACATATCGGCACTATATTTCCAAAAGATCGACAAATCGGCATGGTTTTTACAAAAATCGACACATCGTCACGATTTCTGCAGAGATCGACAAACTTACAAAGTATTTACAAAAGTTTTATAGAAAATTATCGTCATAGAGATTATACTGGTGTTTTCGGAGAAAATCTGTCTGACAGTGGCAATATAATTTTTGTGTTCTTTAATTTAAGATAAAAAGAAGATAAAATAAGATTTTGCCAGGGGTCAGTTCTTCATTTCGGATTACTGATGCATCTAGGCCACAGTTGGGCCCCTTATGCTTCCCCACATATATTCTATCTTATCCCCGGATACGGGTAGCCGCTCTATATCACAGCTCTGTGGGCAATCAGTGCCGCTACTATATCACAGCAGCCCATCTCGGTGTGTGTTCTGGATCAGTAACAGTGAATATTTGTTTCGACTGAATGTACCACTTTCACATCAAAATTCGTTCTCGTACCAGCCCATATTGTTTAGACGGTTCACTTTTTTGCCAAAACGCACCATTGAAGATAAAAAGAAATTTCCGCGTGTTTGATTGGGTGAAGAGTGAAGACCTTTTAAACATTGCGCATTGTGATAGGGGTACATCAGGGTTCTCATAAAGGTCTCAATGGACAAATCACATGGTCCTTTAATCACCCGAGATCGGCAAGTGGCAAGTCTGTACGATTTTTACAGAGATCGGCAGATAGGCACGATCATAACAAAAATCAACATATCGGCACGATTGTTTATAGATCGTCAATCAACTAAAGCAGAGGTGTCCAAGAACCGTTGAAACCGAATAAACGTCAAAATAAGTTTGTTCAGGTAGCGTTTTCACCATTGACGAACAAGTTTCATTTGACGTTTGTTCGGTTTCAAACGGTTCTTGTACACCTCTGAAATAAAGCATAATGATAATGGCACAACTAACAGGAAAAGGAACTATTTGTTCGTAAATATTCGGTCTTGGTGGGAAGGCAAATGGAGGAGTTATTGGAGATGTCTGTAGTGCAAGTTATGGTTATGAAAAATTATAACTTTTTTTCCCGAATTTTCCGTACCTGAGGAAGGAGGAAATCAGGGACAGTAAAAAATTGACCTCTGTCTCTCTTCTCATTTTAATTTCTCAAGACGACATTTCGGATTTTCGGGGTTTTACTGTCCCTGATACTCAATTTACTTGCCGAAAATAATCTAGAAGGAGGAAATCTGCCTCTGAAACTCTGTATAACGGCGTTATCACACTTGCACATTAAAATTTTAATGTGATTCACATTAATTGTCGCTTGTGAGCGTCCAAATATGTTATTTGTGTCTTTGAGTCACTTAATTTTTGGGGTTTTTCTATTTATTGATAAAGAAGTGGACTTGGCCTGCAAAAATAAGTTTAAATTTACTTATAGCATAAATATTTTCCACATTAAAATCGCATTAATTTTTCGCATTAATGCTATAAATCAATTTATATCAAATTTTGCGGGCCAAGTCTACCTTTTTATCAACAAATAGATCAAATTTCGAATATAAAATGATTCAAACGCACAAATTACACATTTGGACTCTCACCAGCGACAATTAATGTGAATCGTATTAAAATTTTAATGTGCAAGTGTGATAACAGAGTAAGAGCATAATGGAGAAGAATGTATATGTGTCCATTCCTGAGTCCATTTCCTTGATCGAAAACTCGATTAAAGGGCTAGGTTCTTCACTCGATCTCGACGAGTGATACTGTTAATCACTCGAAGATACATCATCTCGAAAGTTTGTACTTGCGATCTTGTGGTTTCGGTCATCACGGAATTGTCATGCACAGAAAAAAATATTTTGTAAAAATGTTCGTAAATGTTCGTGAATTCCTATGGGGGAGTTACGAAATGGTCGTGAATTTTATAACCCACAAACAAGTTCGTAAAAGTTTGTACTTTATTCACAAACATTGTTTGTAACATGATCATTTGACCAACATTTTTTGTACTGTTACAAACATTTGTTCGTAAATGTTCCTAAACACACAAAAAGTGTTCGTAAAATTTTGTCATTTGTTCGTAAATGTTCATAAAATGTTCAACAGGAAAACAAACATTTACGAACAAATGACAAAATTTTACGAACATTTTTTGTGTGTTTACGAACATTTCCGAACAAATGTTTGTAAAAGTACAAAAAATGCTCGTCAAGTCATTATGTTACGAACCGTGTTTGTGAAAAGGTACAAACTTTTACGAACATGTTTGTCGATTATATGATTCACGGGCATTTCGTAACTTCCCCATAGGAATACACAAACATTTACGAACATTTTTACAAAATTTTTTTCTATGTGGTCAAACGTGAGAAAAAAATGAACATGGATTTGGAGACTGTTTGATTAACCGAACGACTAGGCTTGGTCGTCGTCACCACGCTTCTGTCAAGCTGTTTCATTGATTGCAGAAGCTAGATACATGACAGATTTTCGATTCTAAAGAGGTTGGAGATAATAGATAATAAGTATAATAGGTGGAAAAAATAAAAATCAGACTTTATAGGAGAGTCTGTCGAAGACTACAAGTCCCTATCTCTAATCGTTAGATCTCCTGTTTTAGTATGGATAACACAGACAAAAACTATGGTATTTTTGTGCAAAACTTCAAATTTGCAAAATTAGAACTATAAATAAAACTCTGCGGGAGACGGTTGGTTGAAATTTCTGAGTAAGATTTTATCTTGAAAAAGTTTCTTGCAATAACAAACACGACTCTGATCCAAGATATGAGCAATCAAAGTCTAAGAACTTCAAAACGACATATTCCGCGTTTAATCGATCATTTTTGATTACACAAATAAAATATCTCGCGAAGAACAATAATTTTCCCAAACATTTCAAATTAGTCAGACTAACGCCAAGTCTAAGTTGCGTACCAAGTATCAAAAAGTTCAGAGTATCGATTTCAAGTTCTATCTTTCTGATTTAATTAATTTTCCTGATCTTACTGAACCGATATGTGATATGTATTTAGAAGTTGTATTTTAAAAACTCTTCTCTTTTTCAGGCTAGGACGAAAGATCACTCTACTTTCAGCTGCAATACCCGTAACCATTGGCTTGGTTTTGATTTTAGTGGCTACAACTCCGGAAATTTTGTATGTTTCGCGAATTTTCTGCGGAATGACTTACGGAATGAGCTATGCAACCATGACCATGTACTTGGGAGAGATCTCTTCGGATAAAATTAGAGGATCAATCGGAACTTTGCTGACTGTCATGGTAAAAATTGGTATACTTTATGTCTACGCAATTGGACCATACGTATCAATAAGCATGTTGGCTTGGTTGATGATGATCTTGCCTGCTCTCTTTGTTTTAACATTCATCTGGATGCCAGAAACTCCATACTTCCTTCTTCTGAGAAATCGTCCAAAAGACGCAGCTAAGAGCCTCAAGTGGCTGAGGAAAACTGATGATGTTACCGAAGAGCTTGGGAAAATGAATGAAGCGGTGAAAAAAGCTCAAGACAATCGTGGAACTATAAGGGAATTGCTTCATCGGAATAATAGACTGGGCCTTGTCATTACTATGGGAATGGGAGCATGTCAACAGCTCTGTGGAAGTCAGGCCCTAATTGCTTATTCAGAGCAAATCTTTGAGGAAGTAGCGAGTGGATTAGGGGGAAGTGAATCTGCGATTATTATGGCTGTTGTGCAGCTCATAGTAGCGTCTTTCTCATCCTCAATTGTCGATCGTTGGGGCAGAAGACCATTGCTTCTGCTCTCAACATGCGGAGTGACAATTTGCAATACCATCGTGGGCGTTTACTTCTACCTGCTCCACATAGACGTGGACATGGATGCACATGCTTGGCTACCAATTACTACCATCATGATCTTCATTATTACATATACAATCGGTTTGGCAACTGTTCCATTTGCCCTAATGTCCGAAATCTTTCCAACAAACATCAAAGCTCTAGCTACGGCATCCTTTACTCTTGCTGCAGGAGTCTGCGCCTTTATCGTTCTTAAGCTCTACCAAGTGGTTTCAGATAATATTGGGATGCATGTTTCATTTTGGGGATTTGCAGGATTTAGCCTTTTCTTTGTTGTCTTTGTCTATTTTCTAGTTCCTGAAACTAAAGGCCGTCCTCTCGATGTGATTCTTGAGGACATGAAAACTCCTTT
Organism: Phlebotomus papatasi; assembly: GCF_024763615.1. Classification (NCBI taxonomy): domain Eukaryota; kingdom Metazoa; phylum Arthropoda; class Insecta; order Diptera; family Psychodidae; genus Phlebotomus; species Phlebotomus papatasi. The sequence continues at coordinate 59,250,531 of NC_077223.1, forward strand.
TAAGCGTGGAAAGAAGGATATAGAAAAGGCAGATGTTCCAGTCAAGGTTCAGTGAATTTTTTAAAACCGTTCCATCTTTATGGAGAAAAGCTGTGATTTTTCTTGAACAAATTCCAAAAATAAATAATAAAGAACAGCAAAATATTCCTAATCTGAAAAATTTTCTTTTCTTTTAAAGTTTTTCAATTTTGTGAGAATTTTTAATTACGTTTTCAACTATTTTAAGTGTGTATTTGAGGATTTAAAATAAGTTAACCGGGCTTCAGGCATAAAGTTTAACAATTTGGCTGCTTCATGTTGTGGTTCAAAATATTCTCTAGATCTTTAAAGAAGAAACTAAAATAGTATTTTTTCAAAGTTCCTTAGTATTTCTAGTTTTGACGTTCGGGAACTGAACTTAACTTCCAGTCTGAAACCCGTGTTACACTTCTCTTGAAATATTTTTAAGGCTTAGCCTTACAGATTTATCATTGGAAGGCAATAAATATTATAAAAATGCAATTAAAAAGTGAGATAATTAATAAAAAGGTGAGTAAATTGGAAGCGCAAGTACATTAATTTACCTTCACAAATAATTTTACCAATTGTAGATTGCAACTCAAAGTAAAAAAAGTGTGCAAATATTATAAAAATAGTCAAACAAAGGATTAAATTCCAGTGGCATGAAAATATCATAATTCTATCTACTTGAGGAAAAACTAAGAACAAGGAAACAAAAATTAAGTATACCAATTGGTAAAATACTAGGGGTACAGGAAAAAAATTAAATCAAATTTTTAAATAGAATGTATAGTTACTGTAAAAAATCTTGTCGAGAAAGCTATTTTCGATGGTCGAAATGGATAAAATTGGATTACTCCCAAAATTCAACTCACAATCGAATTTCCACGCATTCGAATTTGCTAAAAATCTCAACTACCATAAGCTCATCTGAGCTTATCACTGGTCTTCTTCTATTCTAAATAGTCTGAATAGTAAAAACGTAAAAACAAAATTGATTAAAATTGGTCAATGAACAAGTCAATGAACATTAGAGTCCGGTCAATTTTCCCGAAATGGCCGGAAAAAAGATAATGGCCGGAAAAAAGAAATAGCCGGGGTACAATGGGGTAGATTGGAGAGAGACGCGACCTATAATCGGAAAAATCGTCTAGTATCGCCTAGTTTTCGAAATATATTCGACATCGAATTTTTGAAAATCGATTGTTTGATTTTATTGGGACCTTTGATTAAATCAGATGAAGTTGGGATGTTCAGAAGAGTTGTAACAAAGGAACATGCGCTTTAACCAGATATAACCATGATAGAGATATAACTGGAGATATAACCATTTTAAAATTAAATTTTTGACCCATTAGCTTCAGTCAGGGGTCGGGGAAGCTTAAGTTTTTTTTTTTACATTGAAAACTAATAGGCCCAGCTACAATATACAAATATTTGAGACCGATCCATGCTGTAGGGGCTGAATTATTGAGAAAACAAAATTTGGGGGTGGTCCAATATAGCGAAGGGGGGATAGACCTGATATCACCATCTGGCGTTGTCCACCCTAATCTTTGCCGAAAACTACTTGTCGATATGTCTTTTCATTTTCTCGCCAGAAGCGATTCCATTATGTAGAATAGGCCGGCTGGCCGGACGACCACGAAAATCTGCGGTGACATGATTATTCATTTTCAATAATACCGACTGTCGACTTTGAAAAATTGTAATGATAGCTGCACAATCTTGATCAATATAAAATTTTGTGGGGATGTAGATCTAAGGTTTCTGCACCCAATATCATCTTTTTATACTACTGTAAGTAGGCTTACAATAGTCTTCTTCGGAACCGACGATATGGTATTCGTGATCAATGAGACTCAGAATTAGAACGTATACGTAAAGGTCGGATTTCACCTCGAACCATGAAAGCTTAGATTGTAAAGAATCTTAGCTAAAATACCAAAAGGTTATGAATTACGGAAAATTATGCAAGCATGATAAGCGAGATATGAGCGATCTAAATTCTCAAATGGGGCGCGCATGTTTGACTAAAAGACTAATGAAATCCACCCTGAGACGCACATAAAATTAGTGTCGTTAGAGCTCTTTAAAACCTGAATGTAATTATACTTTTTGTTCTTTGAAAGATGATTTGGTACAGGGATACTAGTAGCATTTTAAAGTGCTTTGGTGGAGGCCTAAGAAAATTTGCTTCATCGCTAGTCATCGTCCTTAAAGTGAAGAAACAAATTGAAGAAAATCCGTGCCATATCTGCAGAAAATTGATGTGAGACGAATAGACCGCAAACAACTATGACACGAATATTTGAAAAACATCTCTGGATAAAGCCTTAAAAATCCCGAAAAGGACAAGATTGTATAAACCTTCAGAAAAAGTTATGCTCGGTAGAACATAGGAAAACCTTCGCTGGCCCGTTTAAATCTAAGCTATTGGCTGCAGTATTTCCTGTCATTCATTCAAGCATCGAATTATTATACTAAAAATTCGAACTAGGTTCGTGGAAACAATCATATTCAGCCGACTAACTTTGTTGCTGTGGCATCCGAGTGGAAATAACTCGATGGTTTGGTGAGGGTGAACTGAACTGAACTGCTGATTTATTCAAGCTTTCGTTTATAACTATGTATACGTTGGTGATCCTTTTCCGAGGACCGTTACTGCGTAGTCCTAATAGACTTTGCCATCTTATTGTAGGTCTTTTCCAATGGATGGTACTTTGGACCCTCTTTGATCTTTGTCTTATACATATCAGTTGCAAGTATGACTTGCTCGCATGAAGTTTACACAGAAAAAAAAATATTTTGTAAAAATATTCGTAAATATTTGTGAATTCCTATGGGGGAGTTACGAAATGCTCGTGGATAGTATAACCCACAAAGAAGTTCGTAAAAGTTTGTACTCTTTTCACAAACATTGATCGTAACATAATCACTTGACGAGCATTTTTTGTACTTTTACAAACATTTGTTCGTAAATGTTCGTAAACACACAAAAAATGTTCGTAAAATTTTGTCATTTGTTCGTAAATGCTTGTTTTCCTGTCGAACATTTTACGAACATTTACGAGCAAATGACAAAATTTTACGAACATTTTTTTGGGTGTTTACGAACATTTACGAACAAATGTTTGTAAAAATACAAAAAAATGTTGGTCAAATGATCATGTTACGAACAATGTTTGTGAAAAATGTACACTTTTACGAACTTGTTTGTGGGTTATACGATTCACGAGCATTTTGTAACTCCCCCATAGGAATTCACAAACATTTACGAACATTTTTACAAAATTTTTTTCTGTGTAGGGGTTAGTAAATTTGCATGAAGCACAGTACTCCTACCATAAAGAGGGGCGTGCAGCACAGGAAGAGTACATTTAAAAAGAGATTCACAACTAAATATATTAAAATGGTGAGTCTGATTAAACGAGACTTTCAGCTTTGATGGTTCAAATCTCCAATAATTTAACAAAAAAATCTGTTTATTGCAAAAAAGTAAGCTAATCATACAGTTTATCTAGTACAACTTCGATGTTAATAAACTAATTAAAAATGGATCAATAGTTGAATTATAGTCTTGTAAAATACAAATATCTACAAATTCGTATTAATATGTAATGTGTAAGTAGCATCGTATACAAAAAAATATACCGCGGCAATAAGTTTAAGTCAATAGTCTATACTCTACACTCATTGATATTTCTTTCAATTGACGTGTGTATACTCCGAGTTTTATTTTATCTCAATTGTTAAGAATCTTAAGAGATATTGCAATGCTTTTTTATGATGGAAAAGATGTGATAAGAGACTGTATAAAAATTTTGCTGAATTTCGCACTCATCAGTCAGTTGTTTAAGATATTCGGAAGTGGAAGCATCAATATCTGGATATTCGACAATCAAACTTGAACATGGACGGAGGTAAAGGAGCTTATATCAGGCAGTACACAGCAGCTTTTTCTGGTGAGTCCAAATAAAATCACCTTAATTTTTTTAATTATTTCATGAGTTTTCAATTCTAAACTTTGATTTATTAACTAATGTTTTTAAAGTAAATTCTGAAAATGCTGCTTGAAATTGAGTCAATTTATGATCAATAAAAATTTCAGTGAACACTTTTTATCACTCATTGCTCTTCAAATCATTCAATAAACGACTAATTAAGTGAGATAAATAGACAACAATTTGAAAAAGAATTGATAACCGTGGGAGTTTTACGAGTTTTATCAAGTGGAATCCATTTAAAGTTAACCTTGGGGACGCTACTATCTTTTTATTTCAGCCACACTTATTATGGTCACAGGAGCTGCTGTTTATGGTTGGACTTCGCCCACACTTCCTAAACTCCTCGCGGATGACTCTCCAATTCCCACAACGCCCGATCAAAGTTCATGGATAGCATCATTATTAATAATAGGATCATTTGCTGGACCAGTTGTGACAATTCCAATCGTGGACAGGTAATTTCGTGTAAATCTACCCCTTTTGAATAATTATTTTATATATAGAGCTATTTTAAGCCTATTTATACATTTATCATAAACTCAGCTCGTAGTTCTAAGAGAGGAAAGGTATTTAGAGGAAAATCTAGTATATTTATCCTTCTTTGCAAGGGAAAAAAATCTTATGCGGAATATTCCCGTATTTGAATGCGAGTGTGGTAAGTCCAAAGGGTCCAAACAGATCAGTTGTTGCCGATAGTTATGTCCATTGACAGTTTCGTTCAGTTTCAGCAGGCAATAATTCATGATTCCCCGTTGATCAAACGGACCGGCATTGTACGATTTTTCTTATTTTTGAATGTATTTTAGAGAATGCCAAGGCCTACATTTCGTCCATATACGAAAATACCATCGAATTATTCCTAATAAAAGTTTTTCAAGGTGATAGGTTAAAAAGACTATGGAGAGCATAATTCTCAACCGAATAGGATACTGCTTGGATCTTTTGGAAAGGCCTTGGAATTTCTGACAATTCTGAACCGGTTCCAATGGGTTATGAACCGATAATAAATTAAACTGTGTTACTCCAAAACTATTCTGGGAGATCTTTTGAGTACTTATTAATCGGTTCAAATTGGTTGTGAACCGATGAATGGTAAAAGATGCTAAAGTACTGTAGAAAAATTGCCGTGTAGATGATAGATGTGTTATCGGAGATGGAAACTCCGTCCGGATGCGGCAACACTGTTTGTGAAGTTTTTAACCCAAGATCAAAAACTACATCTTCTTCAGAGCTTTCGACACGCTCCAGGTCTTCCTCAAAAGTACTTTGCTAAAGTACTTTTGAGGTATATAGCATCCAAGTCACGAGTTTGAGTATTTCGTAAAGCGTGGGACGCTTTGCCACCCCTTTTTATAAAGGTCGTACCGTCCACCGGGTGAAAGCTACGATGTTTTATGTTTAGAATATTCAAGTTATACCCATTTCTCATCGAAAGTATCAGTTCGATGATGAAGGTTTTCATTTAAACGGGAAAAGCGAAATTTCGAGAGTAGCTTTTTTCGTTCTATCCTTTCAGTGAACTCATGCGGCATCCATTTTGTTCCGTTTTATTTATTTATTTTTTCAATGGCAAGTAAACGCGTGGAAACGTTTTATTGATTAATTTCCCCGCAAGTTAATCTTGTGTTTGCTTACCAACTTCATTTAGTAAATGCTTACAGATAGGCGTGTTCGATTGTTTTTGGTCTTTCGGTCCCAGTGTTGAAATCTCTATTTCCAAAGCATACAAGCCAATTTTTACATTCGGTTCTCGTTTATACATCTTCCCCTTTGTTTTCTTGAAGTAAACAATGTGCTTTATTTTGACTTTTTTTTCAAAACATAATCATAATATAAAATATTCCGCAAATGCCCTTTAGTTGGCACAGAACTCGTCATGTGCTTTGTTTGACTTTTTGAGTTACAATGTCTTTGATATTCTTTCTGGTTATGATACAGGTGGTATTTAACGTTTTAAACAAATAACTTCAGACATGTATTGTTTACACAATTCATGTGTATTTTATTTAAAGAATCTGCTTCTCGTTTTACATTTAACCAAGTTTAATTGCTTAAATGAAAGCTACACACTTTCATTTTATAGCGGTTGGGTCCATCCTCATTTCCTTGTAAAACTTGGCGAGTTCTGATGGGCAACAGTCAAGGAAGATACTAACATTCTTGAATGTTGTAGCCTGTACAACTAAAGCCAAATCATCTGCATCGTATAGGAATGATTTATAATTTATAAATTTATATGGACTTTCTCTTTGCTGAAAGTATTCTTAAAAGCTGCTAAAGTTTTATCTATGATCTGCACCAGAGAATATCTGTTGTGAATCAAGTGTTAGCGGTAAAGAATCGCATCGAGATAATTTTATACACTTCGTCTTGTGAAATTAGTTTACTGAATGAAATTCTTTGTATCTTACAATTACTCAACAAATGATTTTTCAAACATCCTGAAGATGTTTGTATTGAATCTCATATTACGTTCTTTAGGACAGAAAGTCCTTCCCTTCCAATATGTCTCCACATTTTTTTTGAGTTACTATTCAAAAAATCTCGGATTTTTCACCACCTAAAGTGTTTTCTTCAGTCGTTTTTGGTAAGTCTTCTTCTGTTAGATTTTTGTTAGTCATGACGACTTCGTATCGTCAGTTTCTGTTTTTAGATTAGTCAGGAGTTAGGACTACACTATTTTATACTTTTAGCTGAGATTCTTTACAATCTCAATCTTTGTGGTCCTGGATGAAATCCGACCTCGTTCTCTCTGCAGGAAACGCTAACTGTAATCTTAGTTTAGTTACATAAACATATCTAGGCTTCTTTTCGATTTTAAGTTAAAACCAATTTACCAGAGTTTTTTTCAACAATTCCGTTTCCTTTTCAGGTTGGGACGAAAGATCACTCTACTTTCAGCTGCAATACCCGTAACCATTGGCTTGATTTTGATTTTAGTGGCTACAACTCCGGAAATGTTGTATGTTTCGCGAATTTTCTGCGGTATTACCTATGGAATGGGCTATGCAAGCATGTCCATGTACTTGGGAGAAATCTCTTCAGATAAAATCAGAGGATCAATTGGAACTTTGCTGACTGTCATGGCGAAATTTGGTATCCTTTACGTTTATACGATTGGACCGTATGTATCAATGAGTATGTTAGCTTGGATGCTGATGATCTTGCCTGCTCTCTTTGTTTTAACATTCATCTGGATGCCAGAAACTCCCTACTTTCTGCTTTTGAGAAATCGTCCAAAAGACGCAGCCAAGAGCCTCAAGTGGCTAAGGAAAACCGATAATGTGGCAGAAGAACTTGTCAAAATGAATGAAGCAGTGAAAAAAGCTCAGAATAATCGTGGAACTCTTAAGGATTTGTTTTCTCGCGGTAATCGATTAAGTCTCGTCATCTGCTTAGCAATGGGAGCATGTCAGCAACTCTGTGGAAGTCAAGCTGTAATAGCTTATTCTCAGCAAATCTTTGAGGAAGTAGCGAGTGGATTAGGAGGAAGTGAATCTGCGATTATTATGGCTGTTGTGCAGCTCATAGTAGCGTCTTTCTCATCCTCAATTGTCGATCGTTGGGGCAGAAGACCATTGCTTCTGCTCTCAACATGTGGCGTGACAATTTGCAACACCATCGTGGGCGTTTACTTCTACCTACTCCACATAGAAGTAGACATGGATGCACATGCTTGGCTACCAATTACTACCATCATGATCTTCATTATTACTTATACAGTGGGATTAGCAACTGTTCCATTTGCCTTGATGTCTGAACTCTTTCCTACAAATATCAAAGCATTGGCCACTGCTGCTTTTACTGTAGTTGCCGGAGCTTGTGGATTTGGTATCCTCAAGCTCTATCAAGTGGTTTCAGATAATATTGGGATGCATGTGTCATTCTGGGGCTTTGCTGTGTTTAGCTTTTGCTTTTTTGTCTTTGTCTATTTCCTAGTTCCTGAAACTAAGGGTCGTCCTCTTGATGTGATTCTCGAAGAAATGAAATCTCCGTTTAAGCGAGGGGAAAAAGGCGTCAGTGAGACCGAGAATGAATCAACGATAAAGGACCCATAAATACTTAATACAGTTTGAGTTATTTATGGAGATATACTGTGATTTGTACAAAAAAGTTGTGAGAAAAATAAAGAATTCGTCATAATAGTCTCAAAACTAAATTTCTTAGAGATTTCTAAAGTTTTGTCAAATGTATTTCAATATACGATGGAGGAATGAGGAATCTAACAGAGTATATAGTGTTGAGCTTTCATGTGTTTATTTCTTCATCATACATTAGCCATAGGGCATTCTTTTGTTGGACAGATCTGCTGATTATGCACACTCTCTGCAGCGCGTGTATTTTTTCGCTTCATAAGCGTCTGCAGAGAGTGTGCATATCAATATTGTGGCATTTTACTTGCTTTACAACATTCCTCCCCCTTGTGAAAAAGATCATTTCCTAATGATCAGAAAAATGATTATTTATTTATTATTATTAATGATTATTATTTATTATTTTTTTTTACTAATTTAATTAAGCAAAGAGAAAAAAGTTATAGCTTGTTCTTGTTTTTTTTTTTTTTTTTTTTTTTTTTTTTAAATTTTAGTGACTTAATTAAACAGATCCATATATAGGTTCATTCAACATATTCTGTGCACTGTCGTTTTGAATATTTTGAGGGGTTGCGATTGATACATTTTGTAATGCACATTTTGAAACTTTTTCTTTCTGTTTTTTCTTGTAATACATGAAGGAAACTATAATTATTCCTATTACAAGCACACAGTAAATAACTGTATAATGGTGAATATCGTGGAAATCAATATAATCAATTTTATTTAACGAATTTACTTCTTTTTCAATATCTTTGTTAAAATTCAAGTCTTTTAGTACTTTGATATCATATTCTGTAAAATTTAAAGTTTCTGATTGATTATGGAATAATTTTGGGGTGTCTTTGGTCATATCTACATTATCTGTGTGAAACATAGTGAAATTGAAATCAATAGGATATTCTTTGAAAATTTGAATTACAATTTGATCTGTTATGATTTTACAATTTCCCTCAATAGTTTTGTTAACTCTTAAAATTCCAGTATTTTTTAGGGTAATTTTTTCTTTACTCTTATTACAGTTCAAAAATACATTTGTTATATTTGGTAATACATAAACCCAAACATTTTTCTTAAATAAGGGGATCCAAATTTCATGATTGAGTTTCATTACCGCTCTTTTACAAAGCATTGCATTTCCATCAAGATATAATTGATATTCGCAACTCGGATTTGATGGGGATTTATAAATCGGGTGTTCGTATTCACACAAGTACATTGAGTTATCAAGAATCGTACAGGCCTGTAATTCATGCATTGTGAGTAAAATGTATTTAAATTCGTTAACACCTATAAATTTATGATCTACTATCATCTCTAAATATGACGTAGAATTTAAAACTTCGGGAATAGATGATATTTTGTGCAAAGCAAAATTGTCTCGGCTAACCAGTGGTAAGTCGAATTTGAATAGCACAAAACTATCCAAAATATAAGCATGCATTGTAATCAATTTCAGAAGTTTAAAAGCATTATCATTTTCTAACGCGTAAATGGTTGTAGAGGCATCAGAAAGTGGTAAATGCGCATTGCGTAATTCTTCGACTAAATCATTAGGATTTAAAATTGAAGGGTGAATTCGATTGTCACTTGTGGATAACAGGATATCCGCAATATGATCGATCTGATCTTTCATTAGAAAGGTTGTAATAACTACAGAAGTAGATAGTTCATTAAAATGCATTTGGATTTTTACTTGTTGTTCTTTAACTAACTCTTGTTTAAGTAAATTTTTAAGAGTGTTAACATCATTTTTCAGATTTAAAGTTTGGTTTTTTATATTATTAAGGTGTAAGGCAATTTCTTTATCGTGAGAATCTAGTGTTGAAAGAGCATTTTTCATGATTATTGTTTGAGCATTAAATTTTTCAATAACTTTTTGTGTATTATTTTGCAAGAAAGAAATTTTTGAATTAAAATCCTGAGCATCGTTCTCATCTAGTGTTCCGATTAACCATTTGAAAGCTGTTCCAATGCCATCGAAAAGACCACGTTTCGATCGGTGAAATTTTAAATGTTTAAGTAACTGATTTTGGGATAAAAGATTTTTGTACATAAAATTCATCTGAGACGTTATTGATATACAATAAGAGGTATTCGTAAATCTTGTTATCTGTAAACAAATAGAGTTCATAGCGTCTAACATGTGTCCCAAGTCATTAGTATGCTCTGCAAACGTTGAAATAGGAAATCTCGTTATTAGGTGAATATCTGACGTATGGATGTGTAATGAACCGCAATCTTCAATAATAACATTTTCCTTGATTGAGGATGTTTCATATAGTGAAGCCAAAACTGGATTGGATGCCAGAGAGAGTAATAAAACCCTCAAAAAGAATGGAAACCTAGAAATGTGAAATGACAATAATTATTGTCTTTATTTAGGAACAAATGGTTTAGTTAAATTTTTGTGAATTATTTTAGTACGATTTCCTTGCTGAATTTTGATATTTACTGGTGTCGGTAAGTCTACTACCTCAAACGGACCGTCCCATTTTGGGCTTAACTTAGAAGATTCACCTTTACGATGAGCCAGCTGTTTGACAAACACTAAATCACCTATTTTATAAGTAACGGGTTTCGACGTTTTATCTACTTTTTCTTTTACATGCTCTTTCGCTGATATTAAATTTTCTTTAGCAATTTGTCGAATTTTTTGAAATTTGTACTTCATATCATAAGCAAAATTGTCATAATTATAGACTGGATCAATTTTTTGATTTGATTTCATTGGAAATTCGGGAACCTTGCCGAACACTAGTTCGTATGGGCTAAATTTCGTAGCAGCATGTTTGCTACTATTATAAGAAAAAGTAGCGTATGGGAGTAAAGTATCCCAGTTCGTTGTCTCTGCGTCAACAAAATTTCTCAAGTAACTTCCCAAAACCGCATGACTTCTTTCTAAACTGCCGTTGCTTTCAGGGTGAAATGCAGAACAACGAATTTTATCAATTTTAAGGAATTTGCACGTTAGTTTGAAAATATCTGACATGAAGTTTGTTCCTTGATCGGTTACGACCATTAAAGGACAACCGTAGACACAAACAATTTGTGTGGTGAATGCCTGAGCAATTGTATTAGCCTCAGCATTTGGTACGGGTATTGCAATTAGATATTTCGTTAGGTCGCATTGGCAAGTTAAAATGAATTTATTACCTGAATTTGTAACGGGTAACGGACCAACGATATCCAAATACAACTTATCAAACGCATTCGATGCTGTAGTTGTTATTTCAAGAGGTGCTTTAACTGATTTGGATGCCTTGTTCTTCTGACAATCTATACAATTGTTCACGAATTGGACAATATGTCTGTACATATTATGCCAAACGTATTCGTTTTTAATCCTCTCATAAGTTTTATTAATTCCTTGATGACCTCCCGTTGAGCTTTTGTGAAAAGCTTCAATCACTTTTTGAATGTCATCAATCTTTCGGAGGCGGCAAACTTTATTTTTGAATATATTAATTTTAATGTCATATGCGAAAAACACAAAATTAATCATTGATCGTTCAATAGGTTCGTGTAGACTTTTTGGTGCTATCTGCGCAATATTTAGATTTATTTCAGATATATAATTATCTCGGCAAAACGTTCTCACGTTTCTAAGGTTGTTTAGAAAATCAGGACTTTGCGTTGTTAGCGGTTGGAATACAACCAAATATTGGATTTTGACATGGTCAGGATCTTTTAAGAGAAAAATATCTCCAATTTGAGCTTTTTGTAAACGGTCCTTTAGCAAGTTTATAAGTTTATCTCCATAAAGTGTGATTGACATGTCCATACTAGCCATTAGAAGAACGGTAACCACATCTTTATGAGACTTTTCTGAGATATCGCTTAAAGAGCTTCTTGTTTCTGTTATATTATCAGGACTAGGAAGGCAAAGTGAATGATAGTGAATGAATGAATTATAAAATGCGTTTCCTTGAATTTTAGTTAGAGCATCTGATTGGTGTTCAGTCGCTTTGGTATAAGAAAGGTCCTGATTGGATACAGCTTCGTCCACGGACGAATCCTCTGTCTTCTTATTCTCAAGATCGATCTTTTTTGATTTGGATCGTGTAACAACTTGATTAAATGCTCTGGAAAGTCCATCAGCATGAGAAATTGTTTTCCCTGGCCTATATACAATAGTAAAATCGTATTCAGCAAGCTTTAGACTCCAGTTCATCAACCTCGATGACAGATCCTTGGTTTTTAAAATACCGAGTAATGGGCGGTGATCGGTTTCTACCGTAAATTTGCGACCATATAAATATGGTCTAAAGTTTTTAATCGCCCAAAAAACCGCTAAAAATTCTCTTTCAGTGGTTGAATATCTTTGCTCGGCACCATTAAGTGTACGACTGGCAAAACTACACGGTAGATTTTCCGTGCACCCATTTATAGAATGGGGTTGACTTAAAACAGCTCCTATGGCAGTTCCACTACTATCTGTAGTGAGAATAAAGGGTTTTTCGAATTCCGGATACTTTAAGATAGGTGGGGATAAAATGCAATTTTTTAGGTCCTTGAAAGCTTGTTCGCATGCTTCATTCCAATGAAAAGTCGCATCCTTCCGCAAAAGGGCATTCAAAGGTGATGCAATTTTTGAAAAGCCTTTGATGAATTTACGATAGAAATTGCAAACTCCCAGAAAAGATTGGATTTGCTTGATATTTTTAGGCGTTGGAAAATCTTGTATCGCTTTTACATTGTTAGGATCTGGAGAATAACCTTTGTCTGTGATCACATGCCCTAGGTACGTGACTTCCTTACGCATGAAGTTACATTTGGCTGAATTTAATTTTAGATTAAACGACCTAAGTCTGTCAAAAACTTCAACAAGTCTTTCCAGATGCTCATTTAAATTTTTTGAATGAATACAAATGTCATCTAGATAAACGAAGCATTTGATACCTTGCAATCCTGTTAACATCTGATTCATTAATCTCTGGAAGGTTGAGGGGGCTCCTTTGAGCCCGAATGGCATTCTAAGAAATTCGAAATGACCCGTAGGGGTGCTGAATGCAGTCTTCAATCGATCTGCTTCATCCATTGCGATTTGATGGTATCCACTTGTTAAATCAAGAGTCGAAAAATATCGACTATGACCTAACTGATCAAGGATGTCCTCAATCAGAGGTAATGGGAAGGAATCTTTGACAGTTATGTCATTGAGTTTTCGGAAATCTACACAGATCCTAAATTTCTTTGTATTATCCGAAGATTTTTTGTCTACTACCAATAAAGGGAAATTCCATGGACTACTGCTAGATGTTATAATGTTATCTTGTAACATCTTGCTCACTTGTTTGTCCACTTCGGTTTTTTGTTGTTGTGGCAAACGGTAGGGTCGAACAAAAATGGGAGACGCATTCGGAGGATCTGTAGGGATTTCATGAGTAACTGCCTTGGTAAAACCTAAGGGTTCCCCTTCCAAATGAAAAATGTCAGAATATTTGTGGATCAAATTGGTCAGAGCTGATAATTCCTCTATATTTAGATGCGAGAGGCTTGTGGACTCTAATATTTTTTGCGCTCGTTTTTTACTGCAACTAGTATTAGAAGCCGAATCTTGTGTTAAATTATAAAGTTCGAAATTTTCAAGGGAATGTGATTTTAGACTCACATTTTTGAGTTCAACTTCGGAAGAATTCGCATTGATAATTGGAATAGTGCAGTAATTTTCATCTTTATGAGCAATTACATTGCCAAGGTACACGCCAGGATTAATCTCTCCGCCTTCAATTAATTTATCAACCCTGTGAATATTCAAAACTTTTATATAAGATTCCGATCGCTCTTTTAATTTAATGTAATGAATGAAGCTTGTTGTATTAAAGAATGGCGATCGTGAGAAATCAAACTGAATTGATATTTTCTTTGAAGGAAAAATCATGCAATTGTGTTCATAGTCAATATGACAAGTATACTGTTCCAAAAAGTCAGATCCTAATACGGCAAATGATAATTCAGGTTGCGTATCAGGTAATACATGGAAAGTATGTTTGATTTCGAATGAGGGGCTGATCGTGATATTTGCATCCACTGTACCAATGGTGCAAAAGGGGTTTTTAGCAATACCACTAATTGAGATTTTATTCGCCGTATCGATTAAGGCATCGTCCTGAAGCTGATTGAGATGAATCAAAGATACTTCAGCTCCCGTATCGATAAGAAATCGCGATTTTAACTCTTTAGTAACATTGCATAGTAGAAGGATTGTTTTTAATTTTGCAATCGGTGCAGAACGATCATTTCTGAATTTATAGCACTTTACTGTCGCAGATTTCGAGCCTGAACCGTCGTGCCCCCGGTGGCTCGATTCGAGTTTAAATTACCGGAATTTGAATTGCCGGATGATGAAGATGATGCTTCTTGAGCACCACTATTAGAAGAACTTGAAGTTTGAGAGCCGTTTAGATTGTTACGTGATTTGTGTCGGGAACGACAATCTGAAAATGAGTGTCCGCTCTTTTTGCAATGAGCACAGTAATTTGGTCTTTTTCGGCACTCGGTAATTTTGTGGTTTGATTTTTTACAATAGTTGCAAACAACCGAATTTTTATTTGAGGATTTCGAATTTGAATTATTTTGGGGCTTATTGCCAGATTGATTGAGACGCAAATTCTCTGCTTGCAATTTAGCCTCTTCTTCTTTGGCATCCCTTATAGCTTCATGTAATTCTTTATGGCGACACGATTTTATGTACGTTTTTAGAGGCGATTTTAAACCCGCCACGAAAGCATCTAATGCCCTTTTTGAATTCATCTCCGTGATTGCTTTAATAGCTTGAGAATCAGTCTCACTCCAATTATTTTCTCGAATGCTAAGCTCATTAAATTCTGATAAAAGTTTTTTGCAACGCATTGAATATGCATCCACATCCTCATCTTTCTTTTGACAAAGAGAAAAAATTTCTGCTGAAACTTGAGAAACCGTTTTATTAACACCGAATTGTTTTTCCAAGTCTCGTTTTAACGTGGTCCAGGATAAATAATTTCCATATTTTACGTAGTTATAGGCCTGATCTTTTAGTTTTAGGAGGGCAATTTGCATTAATTGTGTTCTGTCACTTTCTGATACCATTGTACCACGCATCAATTCTACAGCTCTGACATATTGACTCAAATCATTTTTACCGTCAAATTCAGGGATCACTCGAACAGCAGTCCCCAAATCAAAAGTATTTGCCTGTGATACATTTGATTGTGTCATTTTTTTAATAGTGGGTTTTTCAATTTTAATATCACAATCAAAATCTGAATCAGAAGATATCGTAAGGAAAGTGTCAGGGTTTAGTGGATTGAGAACCACTGATTCACTCTCAAGGTTCAATGTATTTAGAGAAACTGCACGACGTGGTAAATTTTCCGCACATTCGTTTACGCTATTTTTCGACATAAATTATTATGCAAAATTTGATACTTGATTTGATTTTTTGTCACGAAATTTGGATACCACTTTTTTACAATTTTACCAGAATTTCTTTTTTTTTTTTTTAATTAAAATAACATTGTTTTTTGTCGATTCAATAGGAAAACCGCTTCACAGGGTTAATCACAAATGGTCACAGTACCTCATATTTTCCTGGAAGATTTGTGAGGAAAAATTTGAACTCGGGATGGTGCGCTGATTCTTGAAGATTTTTTAAGACTAATTTCTGCTGGGGATGATGCGTTGGTTTCTGAAGATTTTTGAAGACTACTTTCCGCTGGGGATGGTGCGTTGATTTTTGAAGATTTTAGATGACCAATTTCTGCTGGGGATGATGCGTTGGTTTTTGAAGATTTTAGATGACCAATTTCTGCTGGGGATGATGCGTTGGTTTCTGAAGATTTTTGATGACCAATTTCTGCTGGGGATGATGCGTTGGTTTCTGAAGATTTTTGAAGATTGCTTTCCGCTGGGGATGGTGCGTTGATTTTTGAAGCCTAATTTCTGCGTTTTTCGTCCTCACAGAGATGTTTATTCGTTGTATGTTTAAACACACAGAAATTTTTATTTGTTTTTTTTTTCCGCACACGGACACTGAGTTGTGAAGTTATGTTACAGTTCTTTTCCTTTCACGGGATCTCACAATCTTTTTTTCTTTAAAACACAAGAAAGGTGTGCCGGCTGCGCCAAAATGTTGAAGTTTTGTGGACTATTGGGTGGCACTTCGATTCTTTGGTAGGAAAACGACGATGAGAGAGAACTGCACCGGAATAACTTCTAAAAACAACTAACTTTATTTCTTCATCATACATTAGCCATAGGGCATTCTTTTGTTGGACAGATCTGCTGATTATGCACACTCTCTGCAGCGCGTGTATTTTTTCGCTTCATAAGCGTCTGCAGAGAGTGTGCATATCAATATTGTGGCATTTTACTTGCTTTACAACAATAGGACGAAGGTAGAAAGCAAGGTGTAATTCACAAGCAAGTAAAGTGGCTCGAGTTTCCGGTTCCCTAAAAGATATGGGTTGCTCACGTTCCTCGTGGGTTTTCAAAAGAAAATACATGGGTTTCTCCAAGGGGTAACTCATTCCCATTTTTTCTGACAAGGGTTTCTGGTTTCTCGGGTTTCGCGATGCAGAAATTGGGTTTCTCGGGTTTAGCGATGCAGAAATTGGGTTACTCGGGTTTCGCGATGCAGAAATTGGGTTTCTCGGGTTTAGCGATGCAGAAATTGGGTTACTCGGGTTTCGCGATGCAGAAATTGGGTTTCTCGGGTTTCGCGATGCAGACACTGGGTTTCTCGGGTTTCGCGATGCAATTCTTGGGTTTCTCGGGTTTCGCGATGCAATTTTTTGGTTTCTCGAGTTTCGCGATGCAATTTTTGGGTTTCTCGAGTTTCGCGATGCAATTCTTGGGTTTCTCGATGCAAAAAGTGGGTTTCTCGAGTTTCGCGAATATAAATAGTATTTATTCTGTGCCCATCGTAAAACACGGTGTAACATGGAAATAATATTGGCCAAATTGAATGCGAAATATTTTATTCTATTAATTATATTCAATTACTACACGGACGGGGAAATGCTTATGAGTGGAAGCAGCTACTAAAGTGATTGAAGTTGCATCGTTTGAGACTGTACACAAAGTAGACTAGGAGTTTTTTTAATGGATTCCTTATGGTGAAATTAAACTCCACAAACAGGAGCTCAAAAGCTAATAAGTTATCGAAGGTGACTACAGTTTTGTCTGCTTCCTTCGAATCTTCTGGTCCTCTTTGTGAACTGTAAAACACCAGAGGCTAACAGGAATTTAGTAGTCCTCGTCCAAAATGAAAGTTGTAGTCCCTCAGTCACTCAGTTTTTTAATTAAAATCACTAAAATCATTCGAAAAACTTTGTTTGCAAATCAAAATAAGCAACTAGTGAGGTTATGTTGCACTGTCCCAAAGTGTCACAATAACGAGTCGACAATGCGAGAAGAGCCGACACTCATTTCATCTCATCATTTGGATCTTATACTAGAGATTCGATAGTATCGAATCGATACTAACGAGAGCTAAAGTTATCATTTCATCCCTGCTTTGCGTCGATCAGCTAATCTGCCACTCACGACGGTGAACTCATCAATCCTACTTACTCATTCACTGTGTTAACTTAAATTCTTACCTGCGTTCGTCAAATATTTAAAAAAAATTGTCACATGGCTATTAAGGGAATAAATGGCACTACGCATTATATCTTTCCATCTTTACCATTTCAGTGTAACATGTCAGAAAAATTCATTAAATTTTCCAATTAATATTTTAACAATAACAACAAACTCTTTGTCGTCAAAATTTAATTAAAGCAAATAATTTACTGAAAATTCATCTCTAAAAAAATTGAACCCAATTACCAGAAAGCGTCCCGCGAAATCATCGGAATTTTCTCAGAAGCAAATATCTGTCCTGCGTTCCAGTACATCCAAAGCAACAGGTGGCATCAAATTCCCTACCTTGACCTCCCTCAGGGATTTCCTATGGGACTCTAAGTCACTGGAATCCCTCAAAGTTTCATGCAGAAGGATAGCTGATCCTCTAGGTAAATTCAGCAAAATGCATGAGTCAGCAACACTATACAAAAAAGACTTTAATTAACATCCAAAACAAGGGAAGTTACAAAGGGCTTCTATCACAATAGTGTAGCTTTCTATAAATACCACACCATTCAAGGAAGTAGTACTCGACTTGTTGAATAAATTCCACAAAAAAAACATATTAAATTTTTTTTAGCTTTCCAGATAAGTGATAAATAGTTCCTTAAAAATAAGTCACGCCCCCATTTCAGATCATATTTAAAAGCAAGTTAGTGTAAAACTATATAAGAAGTAAGCCATAATGGTGACAACATAAAAACTATCCCAAGTTTGAAAAGGAAAATGGGGAAATGCAGGGGCCATTAAACTTTCAACACAATCACAGTGAACTATCTTTGGCGATTGATACTCACTATGTCACTGGAATCTTTGCACATAGAGAGTATAATAAGTTTATCACTGTAATTACACAATGAGAACTGCAATTATTTTTCACTGGTCACAAGTGGGATATGAGCATGGAAGCATCCGACTATCCCACTTCTGAATTTGTAATATCTGGCATTCACTCACTATATCACTGGAAAATGAGCACATAACGAACACAACTACAATCCCAAGAGCTACAATCCCGAAAGCTAAAATACCGAACGCCAAAATCCCAAACACCAAAATTCAGAAAGCTTGGCTAAAATCCAGAATGGTTCAAAATCCTAAAAAGCCACAACGCCAAATTCGCTAAAATACAGAAAAGCCAAAATTCTGAATTTTTAAAAGTATCATAGCTACTCGCACGATTGTACTCACGCTTGTTGGGGGCAAAGAGAAATTTTCTGTGTTTTGTAAAATTATTCTACACATTACCCTCTGACACCCTTCCTATAATTTTGTCCCTTTCAGGATTTTGGCTTTCGAGATACTGGCTTTTTCGGAATTTTGTTTTTAGGGATTTAGACTTTCGGGATTTTGGCTTTTTCGGAATTTTGGTTTACGGGAATTTGGCTATTCGGGATTTTGACTTTTGGAATTTTGGCTATTCGGGATTTTGGCTTTTGGGATTTTGGCTATTCGGGATTTTGGCTTTCAGGATTTTGACCCCTTAGGTATTTTAACTTTCGGAATTTTAGCTATTCGAGATTTTGGCTTATTCGGAATTTTAACTTTCAGGATTTTGGCTTTCGGGATTTTGGTTTACGGAATTTTGGCTATTCGGAATTTTGGCTATTGGAGACCTAAGTTTTTCGGGATTTGGTTTTGCGGAATTTTAACTTTCGGGATTTTGGCTTTCGGAAATTTGGTTATTCGGGATTTTGGCTATTGGAGACCTAAGTTTTTCGGGATTTGGTTTTGCGGGATTTTGACTTTCGGGATTTTGGCTATTCGGAATTCTGGCCTTTTCAGGATTTTGTTTTCCAAGATTTTGACTTTCGGGATTTTGGCTTTCGGGATTTTAGTTTACGGGATTTTGGCTTTCGGGATTTTGGCAATTCGGGATTTTGGCTATTCGAGACCTAAGTTTTTCGGGATTTGGTTTTACGGGATTTTGACTTTCGGGATTTTGGCTTTCGCAAATTTGGTTAATCGGGATTTTGGCTATTGGAGAACTAAGTTTTTCGGGATTTGGTTTTGCGGGATTTTGACTTTCGGGATTTTGGCTATTCGGAATTCTGGCCTTTTCGGGATTTTGTTTTTCAAGATTTTGACTTTCGGGATTTTGGCTTTCGGGATTTTAGTTTACGGGATTTTGGCTTTCGGGATTTTGGCAATTCGGAATTTTGGCTATTCGAGACCTAAGTTTTTCGGGATTTGGTTTTACGGGATTTTGACTTTCGGGATTTTGTATTTCAGGATTTTGGCTATTCGGGATTTTGGTTCACGGGATTTTGGCTTTCAGGATTTTGGTTATTCGGAATTTTGGTGTTCAGGATTTTGACCGGCACCGTTGTGATCCATTTATAGGAATGTGGGTAAATCCGACTTCTAAATTTGTAGGACTTTAAAAAACTCAGTGAAACATAATTAAAGAATATTGATAGCACTTTTAGGAGGCGTGGCCAAAAAATCATTTTTATACTGGAAGTTATTCAACAGAAATAAATAGTTAAACAGTACAAAAAAAATGATAATTTTATAAATATTTGAAGAACTTCAATCTTTATTAAGATTGAACTTCTAAAAGGACAAAATTTCACTACTTTCAACCTAATAGGAGGCGGATCTTGGTCAGTAAGTCAAACACTACCCCTGTCTGAAAAGTGTGACATTTAAAAAGCAAAAGATAAAGACACCAAAATCACTAATACCTTTTGAATTGAAGTTCTGGCTTTCTGATATACTGCCCAAAGAGTGGAAAGAGATTGCGTGTCATGTCAAATTGAAACTGAGCTGCTCCGCCCACTGAAAACTTCGTATTCATTATCATACTGTCCAGGAAAAAGTCATCTAACTGATTGGCAATCAATCTCAGTACAATTCCAAAGATATTTGCCGAAAGATCCATTTCGAGATTATGCAGACACTGCATCATAATCTGAAACATCTCACCGGCTGTGATACTGAGAATAAAGGGTTCCTTGGCATTCTGCTCTGGCATGGTGACCCACAAATCATGCCGATACGGCATGGATTTTGCCTTAATATCATCCACTACTTTTCCAGCAAGTTCCTTAACCAGCTTTCGCTGCCAGTGTTCTAATTCTTCAACTGGTTTCTCAAATACCGAATTAATTTCTGGAGCATCGGGCCCCACAAGGGCAGCATGGAGATGTAGGTAGTGAACATTCTCGCCCCATTCGCGCAAAACTGAGGTGAGGTAGTTGACGGCATTGAGGATTTTAGTGAATCCAATGTTTGTGTTGTGCAATTGAACGAGACGCCGCCGGAAATTGTCTATCAGTTCCAACTGAAGTTGCAGGAATTGCAATCTACAGAAAGATCATTGATTTTGGGTAAACTTAAGAGTTAAGAGTTGAGTATAAAGCTTATACTTTTGAATTTTGTTACAATAAATTTTGCTAGGCGTCCCTAGAGTTGGTCCACTGAAGTCAATTGATCTACTACTAGATCTAAATCTAGCGAGATTCTAGAAAGTTGTAGCATTTTATGATAGCTTTCACTTGCGCATTTCACTAGCCAAAATCGGTCAAATAGAACCGGAGATATGATTTTTTGAATTTCGTGAAATTTGACCCCTCATATCTCCGGTTCTATTATAACCACAGCAAAACCACGCCACTTTTCAGAGACTTCATAGCCTAGGCTACAACACTCTAAAATTTGATCAACTTTCACAATGGAGTTTTTAAGAAAAATGAGTTTGAATTTTGACGCTATCGCAGCGCCACTAGTGGTGAAATTTACTGCTTGAACTCTACAGAGAAAGCACAGTATATTATAATTATAACCCCTCGATTTTTTCAACCCTACAAAATTTTACATCTTCGCGTTTCAGAAGATTTCTGAGAAATGGTATTCACAGTGTTTGTCGGTCTGTGCGTCTGTCCCTGCGGCCGTTACCACGGCTAGAGCCCAAACGGTTTGAGACAGAGACTTGGGACATGCGGCGGACCCCACCCCTATAAGTCGACCCTGGGATCATTAACATCCTTCTCACTTTCCCCCACCGCTCCCCTTCCCATCAAAACCATGTTTTCATGGGATTGATCAAAAACATCGTGTGATTTTTTTTCATTTTTGGGCATGTTTTCGAGATTACCCAGGCAGATATTTTGTCCTTATTCTAAAATACTGTAAAATCATTCCTAATACCTTCGACACACCTTCGAGATCGGTAAAATTTCAAAAAATTAAAATTCGCGTCCTCTTCTCTCTCAAAAGATTTGCATAAGTCTATCCTACTTTTTCGGTCTCAAAATTGGATTGAATTAAATTTAATCTGATGCGATGTTCGAAAGAAGAAGAAGAGTGCCAAAGAGTAGGATAGACACACGCAAAGCTTTAAAGAAAAAAAGGGATATGACTTTGACTTTATGAAATTTTCCTGATCTAAAAGCTGTGCCAGCGCCATAAAAATCGATTCTCGTGGACGTCCCGTCCGTCCGTCCGTCCGTCTCGACTAAACGCACTCGATAAAAAAAAACTTCAGTCCCCCGATCCCCCTGACTCGAGCTAGAAGGGGTTAAAAATTTAATTTTCAAAGTGCCATATCTCCGGTTCTGATTATCGGAATTTGAGAAATTTTGGTGTTTTGGAAAAGCTTTGGCGGTGTACTACAAATCTTATGATACCCCAATTTCGTATGATTTAATCGAAGGTACGAATAATCGAAAAATTGATTTTCGAAATTTCTATTTCAAATATTTCGAAAACTAGACGATGATTTTTCTTTAACTTTTAGTATGTTGCAGCTGAGGTCGAGATCTTTCCAACAGTGGGTCGCACTCCTCTCTCGATATTCCCTGACCCGAGCTATAATCAAAAATGTCTTGACCAGACTGCATTTTCGATGTTTATGAAGAGATTTCGATGAAATTTTAGTATATTGTATCTAAAATCGACAGCTTTCCAGTGGTTGAACCCATCGGTCCCTACCCAAACCCACTGTACCCCGAACCTTACTACATATATCCATATGGACCGGACTAATCTAATATGTTTATTACCCGATTTCAATGAACTTTTTTTCTTTGTTTAGCCTTCCGCACTCAAACTATTTAAAATAGAAAATGACCAGTGATAAGCCTAGATAAGCTTTTATGGTAGCTGAGATTCTTTACAGGTGACCTAGAAATTCGAGCAACTTGGGGTGCTTTCAACTCGGAATCTGTCAAAATTCGATTGTGAGTTGAATGTTGGGGGCAAAGAATCGCGTCGAACCAATTTCATCCATTTCGACTGCTGAGAACAGTTTACTCGACGCAATTCTTAGCCCCAAAAATTCAACTCACAATCGGATTTTCACGTATTCCGAGTTGTAAGCACCCCGCATTTCGAGTTCTCCTGTAAAAAATCTCAGCTACCATAAGCTTATCTAGGCTCATCACTGTTTTTTTTAAAGATTTTATCCTTCGACAGACAGGATATATCTCAACCGAATGGAGTCATGTTTGGGCTTGTTGGAAAGGTCTTGAAATTTCTGACAAATCTGAACCAGTTCCAATCGGTTATTAACCAGTAATGAACCGGTTATTATCCGTTAAGTAATTTTTATTTTAAAATCAAATGCTTTAAATGCTCCTAAACTCTTTTGGGCGATTTTTAGAGTAATTTATGAATCGGTTGAGAACCGGTAAACGGTAAACGAGGCGAAAGCACTTTTGAGCATCTGTCGCGAGTTCAAGAACTAGGACGCTTTGCCTCCCATTTTTGTTTAATCACTATAAAGTGCAGTCACAGTCACAACATATTAAAATTTCAGAGCGATCCGTGCCATAGGGCCTTACTTATGAAAATTAGATTTTTTGATCGCTAATTCGATGCAATAACGTTTTCCAAAAACCGCAAATCGATATCTTAGTTTGGGAGCTTTGGGAGTTATTAAGCCTCAAACAGCGTCCAGACGGACGGAGTGGAAACTTATTTAGCCTCCCATATCTTAATCAGGAAAATGCTAAAACAGATTTTTGCAAAGTTTGAGCGCGAAAGGAGGACATGATATTTTATGAATATAAAGTGGGACCTCGATAGAGTCAACCCTTGATAGAGTCAATCTCCAATAGTCAACAGCTATTTTTTTTTACTCTAGGGACTCCGATAGAGTCAACTTTCCTTTATTATTGATTTAACAATATTATATGATTTTATTATGATTTCATCGATAATAAAATCAGTGTTTTGGCGTATCAATGTAACGTTTTTAACACAAGAATAATATTTATGTAAGTACATGGCAGAATTATGATAAAATTTATATGTTAACCGTGTAATCATTTTTCATCAAAATAATTTTCTATTCGTGATTTTAAGCGTTTTGATTGAAAGTTCTTTTGTTCTAAGATTTTTTGATTAAACCTATGATCACAATGTAAGGAATTTTGAACCATCATTAATTTGTAAGTGAATAGGGTAAATTAAGCTAATTCAAAACCTGCTCCAAATGGAAATTTTTCGATAATCTAAATGGAAACATTATTGTTTTCATGATAAATACAGTACTAAATTATTATATTTATATATTTTCTATACCAAAGGTTCATTATTTAGCTAATTTTACTCCAAATAAAGCGAAAATCCATTCATATTCACAAATTTTAATTTGTTAATTTCTGAGAAAAATTAAAAGTGTACCTTTTGGACATCGAATTTTTCATCGATCGACCATGTTTTCCAATGAAAAACACAATAAAGTGACTGTTGTTAATTTTTTTTGTTTAACAATTATGTCATATTTCTGGCTAATAAGTGAAATAATTACCTATTTCGTGAACAAAAAGGGTTTTTCTGAAGTGTCTGCAAATGCTTCAATAGGAAACACCGGAAATATGATTTTTTTTGGAGAGATTTTCTTATTGTTTTAGATGGGAAAGGAGAAAAGACCAGGAATAAGAACAAATCTTGCACTCAGGAGCAACTCAACAAGGTTTTGGAAGCCTTTCGTCGCGGTTTCACTTACACTGTTTGTCTCCAATTAGAAACTATCCCTTGTCTCTATTTGGATTAATATGTTTCCAATAGAAGCATTTTACACTCGCGTATTTTTCTTGTATTTAAGAAGTTTTCAGATTATATTTAAAGAATTCTCACTAAACAGTGGCATTCTAGAAGAGTTAAGGAACAAATTTATATAATTTTCTCCAGAAAAATATTAACTTAATATGATGAATTTTCTGTCACAGTTAAAGCATCTGGAAATGGTTTTGAATTAGAACATTTACCCCCATTCTAATTGATTTCACATTCTAATTGACTTTTCCGACTCCGATTGAGTCAACTAATCCAATAGTCAACAGGCTTGGAAAGAATTAGTTGATTCTATCGAGGTCCTACTGTACACGGTAAAAAATTTCGGCACGTATTTGTTCCAAAAATTAGCTCGTCCACGGACACCATAATTTTTGGCATAATCTTGTTCATTTTATGAGACTCAAAAAGATACCCAATATTAGTAACGAATTTGTTCCAAAATGTAGCTCGTCCACGGACACCATAGTTTTTGGAACAAATTTGTACATTCTAGGAGGAACAAAAAGATACCCAATATTAGTAACGAATTTGTTCCAAAATGTAGCTCGTTTACGGACACCGAAAATTTTTGGAACAAATTTGTACATTCTAGGAGGAACAAAAAGATACCCAATATTAGTAACGAATTTGTTCCAAAATGTAGCTCGTTTACGGACACCGAAAATTTTTGGAACAAATTTGTACCTTCTAGGAGGAACAAAAAGATACCCAATATTAGTAATGAATTTGTTCCAATAAATAGCTCGTCTAGTATTAAAGCGTATCCCTCCTCTCACACTCAGTCACCCGTCACCGAAGTGAAGAGGACACCAAATCTGTGGCAATTTTCGTGCTACATGGTTTCACTTTTTTTATTCGAAATTCCCTTCCCCTCTTGCTGCCAGCACTCGCATATGATTTCGTCATGCACGCGTCTGTATAAAACACTTTTAAGTTGATTCTTTTTGATGTTCCTTATGAACTTTCGCCACCGAAATCCATCTCGACTGAAGTATAGGCCTTAACTGTAAGACGAAATCACTTACACGGATTTGTTCCGGACACTGGGAACAAAAAGATTCCCCATATGAGTAATAATTTCGTTCCAAAAATTACCTAGTCCACGGACATCGAAAATTTTTGGAACAAATATGTTACAGATGTAGGAATAATATTGTTATAAAAAATATGTACCAATTTGTTCCGGACAGTGGGAACAAAACAGCCGAGTGCAAAAAAATTCTGTTCCAAATTTCGGGAACAAATTTGTATCAAACGAAATCAACTCAAATTTGTAGACATTCCACTGTATCAAAACGGTTCCAAAAGAAAACTCTAACAAAATTGTAACTGCATTTCATAACAAAACTATAAAGAAAACTTTTTGGAACAAACAAATATCTTCTCTAGGTACAAATTGATTGCAAAAAAATTTGTTCCAATATTTTGGTCAGTGTCCAAAAGTTTTTACCGTGTAATATGTAAAAATTCAGGATGCAGGATGGTCAGGGGGTGTTCGAATAACCCTTTTGCAAAGTTTCAGCCGAATCAGAGGATTTGAAATCTTGTGATGATTACACTAGGTGAAATTGTTTAATCAAATGAAATATGATATTTTTACTTACTGATGCCCTGGCTGCGGGAGATTCCTGTACCGTTCTCGAATAGCGTCCAGGAGGTGAAGGAACTGATCGGCGCATTTTGGAATTTTTAGTTCCTCAAAGTTCGACGGCTCAATAAACTCCCACGGAGATTCTCCCGTCATTATTGCATCCATTTTATTCGTGGTAACTGCGATTAACATTTAAAATTATTCTATGCTCAATTTGAAAAAAGAAAAAGTTTTTGTCTCACTTACATCCTCTTTCAATATTCAGCCACTTGACGATGTACTGAGCCTGAGTCAGTACAGAAATTGCACTTGGGAAGGCATTTGGGTAGCTGGAAGAAGATTTTACTGAAAATTGGGCTTGAAATAGGGATCTAAAAGTTCCTTACTTGAGACTTTCCTTGAGATCTTGCTCAAAGGAGAGAACTTCATCGAGAAGATGCGCAAATAAATGTTCATCCTGAGCTATTTGTTCAATCTCTTCACAGAGTTTCTCCATTGCCAGCTGCACGAGTCCTCTCACAAATTCCAGACGCACATTGAAATCCGCCAGACCTGCCCTGGATGCGGAAACTTGAAAGTTCTCGCCCACAAAGATGTGATTGTCTTTAGCCCAATTGATGATCTGCGTGAAGTACCATTCGGGCTTATCAAGGCGATTTGTCTGTTTATTTCCGGTGAAATGGAACTGAAATCGCTGCCTGAAGGGTTTGATGAGGAGCTGTGTGGGATGACTGATGGGTGGACAAGTGACTCCTGGAGAGAGGACAATGTGTTCTGAACTGGGATCTCCAGGAGGTTTTATCTGCCACAAAAGAGATTTTTTTAAGGGTGGAAAAGGACAAGACAAATTGTAGACTTTACCAGGAATAAATACTCAGCTAGAATGGTTAATTTGTTCATGGAATCTTTCGAGGGATTGAGAACTTCTGAAGCATGACCGAGGTAGGGCCATCGAATGGTTTTCAGAAGGCTCTCAAAGTCCTTGGAGAACTTCTCCAGGAGGATGTCATGCCAGTAGCTGGCCGTCTGATTGGCAAATGTCTTCAAATGGGGCGCTTCGACATGTTGGAGTCTCCCGATAACACTGTTGCAGGACTCTTTCTCTCCACAGAGTGCCAGGTAGAAGCCAACAATCTTTGCTTCATCTCTTCCGCCTACAGAAGCCTTCAGCTCTTGACTGATGTCCTGAATATCTCTTAGGATCTTGAAGTATTCTATTAGATGCTCAAGATCTCTGATCTTTGCCAAATTATCCCCTATTCCGGTCACAATCGACGTCCGGAAATCGAGTTTTTCACTCAGTGATTCAGTGAATTTTTCCACCTTCTCAATCTGCCTCTCGACTTTATCTGAAACATTCTCTGCATCTGTGAGGGTTGTTTTTATCACTGAACTCACTGAAGGATCCTCCAGGGAGAGCTAAAAGTCGATATTGAGGATGATTTCCTGGGTAAAATTGTGAAACGTGGAGGAATTACCTTTGCCCGGATGTCTCTGAGACTTTCTTCATATTCTCTCACTAAACACTCAGATTTATGAAGATTTTTAATATCACTACCGATCTCTTTGTTAATTCGCTCTATTATTCTCTCCTCTGGAGTCTTCATCATGGGGATTTTCTTCAGAAATTAGGGAAAAAATAAAGATTTCATGAGAGCACCAACATTACAACAAACGATTGACTTCTCCGAGGAAATCCGTTGGACATATCTTTGACAACAACGGACAATCTCTCCTGTAGAAAAAATTTCTATCGGGGCAGTTGATAATGTTGTTGTCAAACAGGAAAAAAGTAAACAAAAGTTTTTCGCGGTTGTTTTTACCCAGTTTTCCGTGGTTTTCCACCCCAGAAATTCAATTTCAGGATGGAGACTGGTGAGAAAAAGAAACGTGCTTGTGTAGTGCCCGTGTGCAAGGATGAGAGATTCGATTTAGTCCACAAATTGCCGATGAATGCGGAAAGAGCAGATGAATGGATAAATAGCCTGGGTATTCCGGAACTCAAAAATCATCCCATTGACGAATTACGAAAGAGGATCTTTGTGTGCTGTCGTCACTTCCGGAAGCAGGACTACAAGAATGTAGAGTCCAGGCATCTCAATAAAACCGCCGTGCCATCAATAAACCTCAAGGAATTGGACAATTTCAATGTAATTGATCAATCAGTGATGGTCAAATCAATCCCGGAACCTGAAGTCATAGTTCCACATCCAATGCAGAAGGTTCAACCGGTAGTCCAGCGAACGAGAGTCAAACCGGACACCTCAACAAATTCGAGACTCCTCAATGCAGTCAAAAGGAAACGAAAATCCGAAGAGCATCTCGAAGAGGAGGTTCTCGACGATAACATCTCCTTGAACATCTCGAACACCAGGACGCCCAAAATCATCAATCAACCCTCCTCCACTAATCACTACTTCATCCTACCTTGTCTTCAAGAACGACCGAGGAAGAGAGTTCTGCAGAAGCTGGATGATGAAGTCAGCGATCTCCTTGTTTTTGCCAATCTTCCGGAAGTAGCTGAACAAGTGAAACCCGAAGAGCTGCCTAGATTGAGTGAGTAAATTTTGCGAGTAGCCCCATTGATAATCTGGGTCAGAGCGAATTGTGCCCTCCTGCTGTGATTTTCCCCTCAAAGGTCATGCCTTATCAGTCACCTCCTGTGACTGGAGGAAACAGCCCATCCCACTGAATTTCTCAAATTCTAACTCAGTCTTCTCTCAACCACCAGCCATGTCCAGTGATTGCATCTCTGTCCCATCGCGCAACCTCAGGCTGAATTATTTCTGGCTGAGGGATCACTGCCGGTGCTCCCAGTGCTACAATTCTACCACGAAGCAGAGAAGCTTCAGCATTCTGTCCCTTCCGGCTAATGTGACAGCGAAATCCTGCCAATTAACCGATGACTCCCTCGCTGTTTCTTGTAAGTACACATCCCACTCACAAATCTTCATCAAGCTTCAAATATGGTCAGCCCAAAAATTCTTGCGCATTTTCAATTTACAAAAAAAACCTTAGAGGCGATTTTTTTTCTTTTCCCATTAACCCTTTAACGACGAGACACTTTTTACTGACTGAAAATCAACAACAAAAATTAAACCGATAAACATAATGATAAGTCTTACTGTGTTATCACACTTGCACATTAAAATTTTAATATGATTCACATTAATTGTCGTTTGTGAACGTCCAAATGTGTAATTTGTGTGTTTGAATCATTTTATATTCAAAATTTGATCTATTTGTTGATAAAAAGGTAGACTTGGCCCGCAAAATTTGATATAAATTGATTTATAGCATTAATGCGAAAAATTAATGCGATTTTCACTTTAATTTTTTAATGTGAAAAATATTTATGCTTTAGGTAAATTTAAACTTATTTTTGCAGGCCAAGTCCACTTCTTTATCAATAAATAGAAAAACCCCAAATATTAAGTGACTCAAAGACACAAATAACATATTTGGACGCTCACAGGCGACAATTATTGTGAATCACATTAAAATTTTAATGTGCAAGTGTGATAACGCCCTTACATCTAACCTTGCAAAGTCCAAAGAGTCTGATTCGGTGTATTTTGTGTTTCTATGAATGTTAGAGACAAAAATAGCCCAAAAATTTAAGTAATTTTTCTGACAATACCAATGAATAATATTTTTCGCTTTAATGAAAAATATTACGTATGAGTATTGTAGTTTTTATTGGCAAAAGGGTTTTGCTTAAAAAAAATTAAAAGTATAAAAAATAAATAAAATCAATTATGAATTCGAGAATTTAAAAATTCGCCATTTTTGAGCTTAAATATTTACTACATAGCAAATAGCTAGAGACTTGCAAAAAAATATTCTAGATTCCTTCAACCTTCTACTTTACAATTATGTACAAACATAAGAAAAAAAATAACTTTAGGTAGTCAGGAAAAATTATATTCTTTATGGGACACCGGTGTTCCAATCGTCCATGGCGTCTACACACTAGTAGAAATTTCTTTAAAAAATGCCTTTTTTTAAGAAAATTTCCCCTATCCTTATAGGCAGAAACGTCAGAATTTTTTAAAAAAGGCATTTAAAAAAAATTACTAGTGTGTAGACGCCGGGTTAAATTTTTTATCGTTTTATCGGTCTTATCAGATGGTTTTAAAAAAATGCTTTTCGTTTTGATTTTAATTCACTTTTTCGCTGGACTCGCATTCGAGAAAAATCCATCTTATTTTTTTTTACTGAAATTATTAAATTCTAATTCTAGTTAACTAAATTAATTATCTTTTTAAAGTGACTTAAAGGTTCTTAAATGTCCGTCTATTCTCTAGATTTCAAGGAACTTGTAAAGTAAGCAAAACTAAAACCAGAAGCGCTGTAGTCTCATTCATGACAAATATTCAGATTACTGGTCAAAAACAAATTGTAATCAATATAAAAAGCGTTATCATTATACTAAAACAATTGAAAAAATAGCAATACCGCCTTCTAAAAGAATACAGTTCGAAGCTGTTGCATACCGGAAAACACTGTTAAGTTATTCCTAATATGGGGATCTCAGTGGTGCAATAGGCAAGGCAGCTGATCTTGGGCGGACGAGATCTCTGACTCGAACAACTGACTGTCAGAAAAATACATTTTCACTGTGATAAAAACGTAATATAATGCACCGCCTCTGCCCACAAAAGACTCTGGGAGCATGGAAGAAGCATCCACATCACGGGGAAGGCGCTCCTGGACGGTCTACACATGGACTTAGTGGATTCTTCCACCACGGAATGCAACAGTATTATAACATGATTACGTTGTAACAAAGTATTCCGATACGATTAATAATAATTCCTAATATCAGTTTTCAATGTCGAAAGTTAAAAAGACTATGGAAAGCTTATATTTTAACCAACCGGAACAAGTTTGTGTTCGACGAAAAGGTCTTGGAATCTCTGACAAGTCTCAATTAGTTTTAGTCTATTAAACTGTTATCCCTGTCACTAAAAGCTTTCAGTTCGCAACTTTTATTGAATAAATTTTGTGCGCCACGTTGCTTGTTTTCTTTTGAATTAACCCATTCAGTCAATGTACCAGAAATACTTGAGATAGGATGTTCATACTTTGGGATTAGTTTCCTACAGATTAATAGATGATTTTTTTGAAAAGAAAATTTTTTTATTCATTATGTGGGAATGGGGAGACGCCCTCAAACACGCGTCTTAACGGTCACTGAATTTAAATTTTGTTCATTAATTAATTACAAACTCTATTAATTTATATAGAGTAACTATCCAAGAAAACACATTGGCAACCAGAATTCAAATCAGAAAAGAGGATGAAAGCCAATTTTAACAAATTCGACAGTATGTCGAATTTTCCGTCCGCCATTTTGAGCAAAATTTTTGCATGACTTTCTACGAAGTGAGAAAAGAACAACAAAATGTATTCCCATCTCTGTCGGGCTATTTTTTCCAAGTAATTGAAAGACTAAGGTAACTAAAAATCCATTCCCGACAGAAATTCGATTATCAATTGCCCTGGAATAAATCATCTAAAATCACTCAATTTGCGTATGATGTATAATACCATGGTAAGGAATGGGTTAATGACAGATGGGTAGGAATTTTCTTACTTTTGTCTACTAAATATTGAACTAAAATGACTTAATGTTGCATTAATCGCACTTTCTTTGGATATTTGGAAGAGTTTGTGAACGTCTTAATGAGAAATATAACATTTTTGCTGCAAATTACAAGCCATGCAAACGAGCAAAAGAAGTTACGGCAAATGCTGATTACTGAAAATTTTGTATGGAAATTTGTCGTAAAACTTCCCCAAAAATGGAAGTTACGACAAATTCTGATAAATTTTTATTAATTAAGGGAACTTACTATAATTTTTGTTTAAAATAATTTTTATTGGGCTTATAAAAGTTTCTTTTTCTCAAGTGCGTTTAATAAACAAAATTACCTTGATTCCAAATATGTATATGTCTCAAAATCGCAATAATGAAGTTACGATAAATGCTGATTTAATTGACGAATTTTCTCCAGGTTTCCCTATATCCAATTCAAAACTGTCAAAGCAATTAAATCAAATATTTAAATCTTAGAAAAGATTTATTTTTTTGCAACCCACGCAACTGCGCAAGAAATTTTGAAATGACCTCATTATTTGCTAGCTAATTAACTATTATTATTATTATTTATTATGTATCGGCAAAAAGCCATATACATGTAAAAAAATCAGGTACATATAGAGGGCTACAATTCTTACAATTTTCTATCTATACCTGTCTAATGAATCGATTACAAAAATGAAGAAAAAAATGAATACATTATTTAGAAATTAAAGAAATTCAAAAAAAAAAACTTTATAAATTTTAAACTATCTTAATTGCTTTTGGTGTCTTTGCTACCTTGAAAAAGAGAAGAGGAAAAAAACAGAAACTTAAATTGTTAAATTAGTTGCTCTTATAAAAAGAGCTACTTTAACTAAGTTATCCAAATTATTACCAAGCAGCTTTTTCAGTTCGACATTGGTGATGCCTATTCTGTCTCGGAGATGGGAGTATTCAGGACAATTGACTAGGATGTGCTCTACTGATAGTGGAACGTTACAAATGGAACAAGTGGGAGGGTCAGTTCTGTCCATCAAGTAGGAATGCGTTGCGTTCGTATGTCCAGTTCGGAGTCTCGTTATAATGCAACTATTTTTGCGATTCATGTCAGGGAATATTATTTTGTCTGGGTCTTCAAAGATTCGTCTCAGTTTATTAGTCATGTCAACGTCCTTCCAGTCCTTGCGTCTATTTTGCTTTAAAATACTTCTCATTGTTGTTTTCATGTCTGCATAAACTAATGAATTACTTCTTCTAATGCAACTTTCAGAAACCTCCTTCACGATTGCCTTAACTTCCTTTATACCAAGAGTCTCTTCGCATACCCAAACTACTTTTATTCGACCCTGAGAGAAGCATATGAGGTCATGGATCTTCAAGACAAAATAATTTTTACTTTTTGGATTCATTAATTCTTCTACACCCAAAAGAGAACTGGTAGCTATCAAGATTGGATTACTTTCTGGGACATAGCAGTAGCAGGCTTCCATAATTGCAATAAGATCGGCATTGACATTGTGTGTATGCCTAGCTATATTTTTCTTAAATGAAATATCTAAATCTGCTGACCAATATGCGATCCTACTAATTTGTTTATTCCTGCAAGACGAAGTATAAATAATATTCCAATTAGAATGAATCCTACAATACTCATCAAATTTGTCTACAGTTCGAGCAGTACCAGCCCCACTCACCCAAAAAATTTTGATTGCTAAATTTATATTTGAATACTTAAAACACCAAGGGGGATTACTTGAAGTGGACAATTTAATAATTTTATAATTAGGGATACTGTTTTCTCTAAAAGCTTTATTGGCAATTTCTATCCATGATTTTACTCTTCTTTCTTTATTACTAGGGCGAAAATTTAATACTTTTTCATGTAACATGTGACTAGGTAATGATTTAACTTTTTCTAAATAAGACATTAATAAGAATTTTCTCCTATAATTGAGTGAAGGAAATCCCCCTTCGGCCAACACACTAGCAATGGGAGTGGATTTAAAAGCTCCGGTTGCTAACCGAACTCCTGTGTTATAAACTCCATTAAGTCTATTTAGGGACTGATCTGACGCTGTTCCATAAACTTGTGCCGCATAATCTAATTTTCCGCCTATTAAAGCCCTATGAATTTTTAGTAACTGGGTTCTATTTGCTCCCCATTTAACTGATGATAAAGCCTTGATAATTTTTAAACGATTTTGACAATTTGTTCTGAGGTCTTCTATTTGTCTTTTGAAATTAAGTTTTTTGTCAAATGTAATACCTAAAATTTTTAAAGTTTGTACTGGTTCAATTACTCTATTATTTAGTTTTAATTCGGGATCCTGACAGTTCCGCTTTCGGCAAAAATGAATCCACTTGGTCTTAGATGGAGAGAAAGATAAACCATGTTCAAATGCCCAATTTTCGAGTGTCGAAATACCATTTTGGATATGGCTTTGAAGATCTTGAGAGGTTTTGGATGATCCATAAATCACAATATCATCTGCGTAAATGAAATGTTTAACATTATTTTCAGATAGAGCATTAGAGATCCCATTAATGGCAGTAAGGAAAAGTGTCACTGATAAAACACTTCCAGTTGGTGTACCATTTATTTGTTCTCTCCATGATGATTGACAATTTCCTACCATTACAGTGAATTGTCTATTATCCAAGAAATTTTCTATATAATGAAGCATATTACCCCTAAATCCCCAGTCCCTAAGTTGCTTAATTATGATGATCTTCCATAGCCTCTCATATGCTTTTTCCAAGTCAAAACTTACGGCAAAGACATGTTCCCCGTTATTAATTTTTTCAGCTACGAAATCTTGAAGACAAGTAAGATTGTCTAATGTGGACCTAGACTGACGGAATCCGGATTGATATCGTGAAAGTAGTTGCTCTTTTTCAAGCCACCATGAAATTCTATTTGCTACCATTTTTTCTAAAACCTTTCCAATGCAACTAAGTAATGATATCGGACGGTAATTCGTTGGATCAGAGGCATCTTTCTTGGGTTTTGGAATTGGAATAATCAGAGCTCTCTTCCATTCTTCTGGGAAGACTCTTTCTGAAAAAATTTTATTGTAAATTCTTAATAGATAACTTTTAATATGTTCTGGAGCTTTTTTAATCATGTTATACGAAACATTGTCCAGACCAGTGGATTTACCTTTAACCGAACTTAAAGCTTTATCTAATTCATTAGGAGTAAAAATTTGATTTATTTCAGAAGAGGGCACCACTAATGGGACAGTCTGATACTGCTTCAGTGACTCTTGAATTTGGCTTTGATTTAGACTTAAATGAGAGTTATCTGAATTTTTATAAAAAGTGTCGGCTAGAACTTCGCATACATCCTTTGGATCTGTTATTGCTACGTCCGAAACGTTTAATTCCCTTATACGACTACCCTTGAAAGATCCTGAAATCTTCTTAACTTTATCCCACACAATTTTTGGAGAAGTATCAGGTTTAATATTTTCAACATATTTTTCCCAACTAGATCTTCTGGCATCATCCATCAGTTTTCTTACTTCTTTTTGCTTCTCTCTATATATTTTTAAGTTACTGTATGTGGGGTGTTTATAAAATTTCTTAAAACATTTGTTTCTTTCCTTGATTTTACTAGAGATAACTGAGTTCCACCATGGTACATACTTATCGCGAATTAAACCACTTGACTTCGGTATAGATTTTTCAGCTGCTTTTACCAACCCTGTTGTTAAATAATCAACTGATTCTCTTGTGGGTAACTCTTTAGTAGTATCGATATATTCATCAACTTTTTTGACAAAAATGTCCCACTTAGCTTGATCTTCCTTCCATCTTATTCTAGTAGCATGTGTCAGGGAAACGTTAGGAGAAGTAACAAAGATAGGAAAGTGATCACTGGCTGAGGAATTATTCGCAACGTTCCACTCAAGGTTAATTGACAACGCAGGAGAAATAAGGGTTAGATCAATTGCGGTGAGCGCACCATACCCCGGATGAAGATAGGTTGCTCTTCCGTCATTGAGACATGTTATATTGTTAGTTTGGATGAAATCTTCAATTACTCTACCTCTGGAGTTAAAATAAGCACCACCCCACATAGGATTATGTGAATTGAAATCTCCACAAATCACAACACGATCACCAAGCTGACGCAAAATATTTTCTAATGTAGGAACTGACAAACTGTCTCTCGGATTAATGTAAATTGAGCAGAAAGCAATCATTTGACCTCTAATTTTCACCTTAACTGCTACTGCATCAAGAGTAGTAGAAAGGTTAATGATAGTATAGGGAATTTCTGACTTTATCAAAATAGCAACGCCTCCTTTAGCAGTATCAAATAAGTGATTGTTAGCAATTATATCATACTTTGCAAAATTAGGATTTGTCCTAGAAGTTAAATGAGTTTCCTGCAGTAAAATTACGTTAGGTTTGTACTGATTAACAATAAGTTTTAATTCACTGAAATTATTCCAAAATCCATTTATATTCCATTGTAAGAAATCCATTTTAAAAAGAAAAAGTGAAAAAAAAAATCAGGAAACTCATAACAAAAAAAATACTTGAATTATTTGTGCCCTAGGACGACGGCCCGACTGCGAGAGTTCCACGAACCCCATGAGTATACATGAGATCGTCCAAAACTCCCGCAGCCGGGCCGCCCCCCCAACGCACAAAAATTATCATGAATTCTTACCCTAGTCTACACCTATTACCCTACGAATTGTAGCTTCATCAACAGTTTTCTCATGGTGAATAACTCCGGGTTTGTGGGCCACACTGCTAATATAGCTGTCGCTGGGCAGCACGGCAAGCTTCTTCCTTTTGTTCTTCCCAGTCTTTGTCTTCTCAACTAAACCTGCCTTGACACGGTTGGAATCTGTCTCCTCGGATGAGGAGGTATTCTTCTGCCGTTTCTTGTTCTGCTTGGAGACGACTTGGTAGTCATCAACATCCTTAATATTTGTGACTGTTGTATCTTCCAACACATGGCTCTGCTCCTCAACATTGAAGTCCATCTCCTCAGAGCTTTCCTCTTCATTAGTAGTGTCGTAAGTGGATGAAACTTCTTCGACACCTCCGACGGCTCCTTCAGCTTCGATCTCATCTTGAACTTCTGTCTGGGTCTTTTGCGGATTTGCTGCTTCCGGATCTTGTACTACCTTCTTGGGCTTCCTATTACACTGACAGAGACAATGTTCACAGTTAACACCAAAGGATGTCTCTCTCTTCCCTGTAACTCCAGCAAACGTGTTATCTTCCATACTCATCTTGGCAATGAATCTCCTCTTGGCTTCAGCGAAAGAAATTTTGTTGTACACTCTAATCTTTTGGATCTCGAACTCCGTTCGGAAAACTGGACAGCGTCTAGACCAGCTTTCGTGGTCTCCTCCACAATTTATACATCTTGGACCTCCAGCACAGGGTTCGGGATAGTGGTCCTTTTGGGCACAGGACCCACACATTGCTGCTCCTTTACATGTTGTCTTCATATGGCCAAATTTTTGGCAATTAAAGCAGCGCAACGGATTGGGAACGAACGGCTTTACATCAATTCTCAAGTAACCAGCTTTAATGTACGTTGGAACTTCCGGAAGAGCAAACGTAACTGCAAATGTACCTGTATTTTTCCATTGTGAAGCTTCATTTCCCTCTCTATTTTGACTGGCCCTCTTTTCGAGTTCAGTGGGCTTCCTCTTGATCTGTCGGATCTCCGTTACCATCTGGGACGATAATTCCGTGAGGAGTTCTTGCTCATCCATATAGGCGAGATCCCAGCAATGAATGATTCCCTTGGATTTGTTGAGTGTCGGGTGTTCAGTCACAGAAATATCAAAATCACCAATCCTCTTGATGTTCATCATCCGGTTCGCCTGCTCCTTTGATTTTGTTTCAACCAAAAGAGTGCCATCCTTTAGTCGAGACATATTGTTCACATCACCATAAGACCGCATCGTTCTCGCAATGAGAAACGGAGATACCGCAGTCATATCTTCGTGGCCTTTTGCATCTCTCTTCATCACCAAATAGCGTTGCGCACGTGCAATCCTCTCAATCTCATCATTGTACATGTCGAAAAAGCCCTTTTTCTGGTTGTTCTGTATCGGTGGGAAATCGTTTGGGGAAAGGGAGAAGTCTCCCCCGCCCCCGCCAGCATCAGATTTCCAGGGCATAGCCCTGCTTTTCATAGAATTCAGCGACCTAACCTCAAAGAGGTTGGCGAAACTATTTCACAAGAAAACTTCAATAAAGTGTTTTATGCCAAAAATTCACTAACTATAAGTTATATTCTTATCTTCTCTACTCTTGAGAGTAGGAATATGCAAGAATTTATCTACAGAACGTCCACAATCTCAAGAAAAAGTTGGAGCACAAATTTCACGTGTATTCAATTTGACGTTTCCAACTCGAGTGTGCTAGCTAATTAAAAGTTCACAAATTGCCACCTACTTGCCGTGCCTCGGATTTTGCCTTTTTCTACTCTGTAAATTCAATTAAAATTCTACACATTTAATCGGAATGAATCGAAAGTGACTTCCAGGAAATTTTTATTCCGGCTTAACACAATTTTTTCCCCACATTAAATTAATATTTTTTGAGGGATATTTGGGTTACAGGGAGTGATGGGCATGAATCTCAATACTCATGGGATTTCCTCGTGGAGAACATGTGCGAACTGAAGGAGAGGCAATCGGGCAGGGTGCTCTGGAATGCCGAGATAATAGCCAAGAGTGACGTTGCTCGTGTTCCTCTGGGTGACTTCATGTCGGATGACAATGTGGCTAGGAATGTGGTTGAGAGTTTGGTGCAATTTGGTGTGGCTTTTGTGGACAAAGTTCCACCAAATTTGTCCTGCACCGAACTGGCTATTAAAAGGCTCTTTCCCATTCACAAGACCTTCTTTGGGGAGATGTGGACATTCCAGAGTGGAGTGATGAAGGAAAATGATACGGCGTATACCCATGAAGCTCTGGGAGCTCACACGGACAACACCTACTTCTGTGATCCTTCGGGATTGCAAGTGTTGCACTGTACGGAATTTGAGGGAGATGGAGGTGAATCTCTACTTGTGGATGGCTACAGAGTGGCCAGTGAGATCAGGAGAAAGTATCCTGAGGTCTATGAGAGACTCTGCTCCACTGAGATTCCTTTTGAATATGTCGATGAGACTCATCATCACTCCTACATTGCTCCCATCATCAAAAAAGACAACATTAATGATTCTGTTGAGCAAATAAGGTAAGCAGAAGCTGCTTAGAAAACATATTCATCTGTTTTTTATTATCATTTTTAGAGTTTTTATATTTTTACTAGGCCTTTGACCCATCATTCATAATAATCTCTTTTGCAAAAATTATCTCATAAAAAGCGGAATTATTATTTTTTTTTGTGAATTGGTGTAACAAATCTTTTAATATTGCTGTGTTTTTAAATGATTAAATAAACAATAAGCTCTACCGAAAATTAATTATAAATCACGGCCCCTTCAGTAGTTATGGCAAATTTAAGTTAGGATAAATTAAGCCAACTCAAAACCTGCTCCAAATAGAAATTTTTCGCTACTCCAAATGGAAACGTAATTGTTTTCACGATAAATACAGTACTAAATTATTATATTTATTTTTTTCTATACAACAGTTTCATTATTTAGTTAATTTTGCTCCAAATAAATACAGCGAAAATCCATTCATATTCACAAATTTTAATTTGTTAATTTCTCAGAAAAATTAAAAGTGTACCTTTTCACCATCGAATTTTTCATCGATCGACCATGTTTTCCAATGAAAAACACAATAAAGTGACTGTTGTTTATTCGTTTTGTTTAACATTTATGTAATATTTCTGGCTAATTTTAGTTCAATTAAGCACTAATCTTTATTATTAAGGGTACGTGAAGTTTTCAAATGAAATAACTACCTATTTCGTGAACAAAAAGGGTTTTTCTGATGTGTCTGCAAATGCTTCAATAGGAAACCCCGGAAATATAATTTTTTTGGAGAGATTTTCTTATTGTTTTAGATGGGAAAGGAGAAAAGACCAGGAATAAGAACAAATCTTGCACTCAAGAGCAACTTAACAAGGTTTTGGAAGCCTTTCTTCTCAGTTTCACGTACACTGTTTGTCTCCAATTAGAAACTTTCCCTTGTCTCTATTTGAATTAATATGTTTCCAATAGAAGCATTTTACACTCGGGTATTTTTCTTGTATTTAATAAGTTTTCAAATTATATCTAAAGAATTTTCACTAAACAGTAACATTTTAGAAGAGTCAAGGTGCAAATTTATGTAATTCTCTTCAGAAAAAATATGAACCTAATGTGTTGAATCTTCTGTCAAAGTTAAAGCGTCTGGAAATGGTTTTGAATTAGGACATTTATCCTAAATCTAAAGTGCCTAGAAATATCAATAGTTATAATAAATCGCAAAAAAAAACATTTTTTTAAAGAGATTTTTATGATAGGGGATATAAAATTATTCAAAAATCGGTACTAAACCGGTTCATTTCAATACCTATCCAAAAAAACCAAATTTAACCAAATCGATTGAAAAATGGACCCTCCAAAGTGGTTGGCCTTTGACCTTTAATAATTCAAAATGGCGAATTTTACGGTCATAGGTACGTTTTTGGGCGAAATGTTCGCCTGGACTACTTCTAAAACATATCCGAAAAATGATTGAAAAAGCTTGGGCCAATTATGAGAAAAACCGAAAAAACATGGTTTTGGAGGGGATAGAGGGGGGGGGGGGTGGGAAGGGGAAAAAACATCAAGAGATATTATTTTTTTATTGGGGGTCATCGAAAACTGGAAGTCGATATCTCTTACCGTTTAACCTTTTAAGGACGAGAAGCTTTCCGCTGAGTGAAATACAATGAAATCAAGTTTCCCTCGATATTTTACCCTAAATAACAGATTTACGGTTAGACAAAAATTTTCTTATCCCGAGAAGTCCTGGAAAACTATGAATCATATATGACCCAATCGTCCATAAAGGTAAAAAAGCACAAAATTTTCCAGACGACTAATTTACTCGTTTGCTCTGTTATTTCTGTAGCAGGAATAACTTGAATATATTTGTGATAATAAAAAGAGTTAGGGTAGGTGTGCCAAATTCCGGCCAGCTTGCAATTTCGGCCACCTTTTTTGTTCCTCGAATTTCCATGAACTTTTAGATTTTACGTACTCTAGAGATTATACAATGCAAAAGAATAACAAAAATGTAGCTTAGACAAACGAGATGACGTGAAAAAGATATTAGAAGAATTCCCGAAGGGCAAGGAACTATGAGAATGAAGGTGGCCGAAATATGGCACCAAAGCTATGTCTACATTTTTATTCATTTTAAAATGTGTTAAGAATGATTTTAGAATAAATAAAGACAGTAAACTCTTTACAAGGTTCCAAGCAACACTCTTACAAAAGAAAGAATAAAAAAAATCAATTTGTATTTAAAATATTACATTTCAAACTTGAGACTTTGACTCTTGCACGCAACTCTGCCGAAATTTGGCACACTTACCCTATTTAGAGTACGAGTAAAAATTAAAACGATCAACTCATTCAATTTTTGGTCTCAAAGAATTTTGAAGAGTGGTACACAAAAACAATAATTTTTATCATAAAAATGTATTAATGTTTACTTCATTTTCTATTTTTATGAATTTTTTATCAGTGTAAAAAGGGAAAGTCTCAATTTTCTAAGTTTTATAGACAAAGACAATAGATCAAAGGGGTCAAGCACTGAAGTCTAACTATGTTACAGTTGATCTTTATACGGGTCCCGGTTACAATCTCGAAAGACACAATCCCGAAAGTCCAAAATTCCGGAAACCAAAATTCCGAAAAGTCATCATTTCGAAAAAGTCAGAAGCCCGAGAAGCCAAAATGTCGGACAGACCAAAATCCCAAAGACAAAATTCCGATTGCCAAAATCCTGAAATCGAATACCAAAGTCCCGAACACCAAAATACCGAAAAAGATCGAAATTCCGAGGGCCAAAATCCCGAAAAGGTTAAAATTCCGAAAACCAAAGTCTCGAACGCCAAAATCCCCATCATCCAGAATTCCAAAAAGCCAAAATTCTGAGAAGACAATATCACAATAAGTCCAGAATCCCGAGCGCGAAAATCCTGAAAGCCAAACTATTGAAAAGATAATATCCCGAAAGCCGAAATTGCAAAAGTGAAAATCTCGAAAGCCTAAAATACCGAAAACAGGAATCCAAAAAGTCAAAATATCGAAGGCTAAAATCTCAAAAAGGTCAAAATCCCAAAAAGTCCAAAATCCCGAATATAGTTCAAAGTTTTTAGCCAAAATTCCGAATATGAAAATCCTGAACACCCGAATAGGTCAAAATTCCGAGAGCTAAAATCTCAACAAGGCTAAAATCCTGGAAAGTCCAAAATCCTGAATGGTTTAAAATTTCTAGACAAAATTCCGAATACCTAAATCCCGAACACCAAAATCTCGACTAGGTCAAAATTCCGAGAGCCAAAATCTCACAAAAGGCTAAAATCCCGGAAAGTCCAAAATCCCCCCGAATGGTTCAAAATTTCTAGATAAAATTCCGAATACCTAAATCCCGAACACTAAAATCTCATCTCATAAGACAATATCCCGATGAGACAAAAATCCCAAAACTTAAAATCCTCAAAGCCAAAATCCTGGAAACTAAGCCTAATTTTTTTACATAGTACTTGCGTGGTGATAGAAAACGTATGAGGGGGAGGGGGAGTAAAGAAAGAGATATGTTTTGAGGTAATGTAATCTTAGGAGGGTTCATCCAAAATCAGAAACCAATATCTCTTACCGTTTGAATTTTAGGTAGGTCAGAAGACGGAAAAAACGAAAAACAATATTTTTAAAATAGAGTTATTACCGTTACTTCACCAATTCATTATCGATTGTGACCGATACAATCCAGTTTGGAATTTCAAAACCTTTTAAATAAATCCAAATTTGACAAAATCGGTTGAAAAACTGGCACTCCAGGGTGGTTGGCCTTTGACCTTGAATAAATAATTCAAGATGGTTATTTTTCCTATGAACGAAATGTTCAACTTGGCTACCTCCAAAAGATATTTAAAAATCACCTAGACGTAGATAATTTAAAAAAACATGTTTTTGGAGAAGATGGAAGTGATGGGGTGAGAGTGATTTAGGTAAGTTGCTTCACTAGAGAATGTTGACTTGTAGGGGGGTCACCGAAGACCGAATCTCGATATCTCACCATTTAGAAACAAGAATGGTGAAAATTTGAAAAAAATGGATTGTGGGGATTGTGGATACCTGAAATCCAAATACTACGTGAAGGCGTGGCCTGATTTTTCTTAATTAATACAGCATTAAGACTTCGTTAGTAAATTAATAATTAGGGGAGACTGGGGCAAAA
Source organism: Phlebotomus papatasi (assembly GCF_024763615.1). Classification (NCBI taxonomy): domain Eukaryota; kingdom Metazoa; phylum Arthropoda; class Insecta; order Diptera; family Psychodidae; genus Phlebotomus; species Phlebotomus papatasi. The sequence goes on from NC_077223.1 coordinate 59,293,823, forward strand.
AGTCACAAAATGGATATTTTATTTTTTTTTTACAAGCTACCCTAGCGCCCCAGAAATTTCTAATTAGTGCAATTTTATAGGAAATTTACTGCTCTACAACTTTGTGAAAGTCATTTTCCTCTATTTTGTGAGGAAATACATTTATCGAGCCAATTTCTAAAAGGTAATTTTATGACCATTCTCAAAAATGCTGGGGCAAATAGTACCAGGTATGGGATATTATCACATTTTTATTTGCTTTATTACGGGCTTTCGTAAATTTAAAAAAATAGCTAGGTGACATATTTTAACGCTTTAAGGACGAGAATGTGCAAAATCGGGAGTCAGAAAAAATCACTTTTTCTGACTTTTTACGGCAAAACATACCTTTATAGACGGCTGTAGGAAAAATTTCATTTTTGGGTCACCGGTGACCCAATCGTCCTTAAAGGGTTAAAAGAAAATTTATTCCTCTACAACTTTTTAACACACAGTTTTCTCTATCTGAACGAGAAAAGTGCTTTTCACGCTATTTTAGAAAAAACACACAAGAGACTGCTAATCGTTTGACCAGTGCAAAAAAAAGCGGTGAGACATGGAAATGATGTTTCTTCTCGCCGTGACATATCAGAAATTGCTTCAGTCTTTGTTACTTTTTGCTCCATACCTTTTGTTACTTTTTACCCCAAGTGGCCATTTTTAATAAAAGGATTTCTGGAGAAAAGAATCTTTGTAAAATTCTAAAGTAGATAGTGGTTTAGGAAATTATTTAGGAAATATTTACCAGTGCATCAGTTTTGGAAAATAAGTAGGTCAAATTTGATATCTGTTGTAAAGAAAACATTTCGAAAATAGGGCTGAAAATTTCAATAGGGTAAGTGTGCCAAATTTCGGCATAGTTGCATGCAAGCGACAAAGTCTCAAGTTTGAAATGTAATATTTTTAATAAAAATTGAATATTTTTGTTACTCTTTTATAAGGAGTGTTGCTTGGAACCTTGCAGACAATTTGTCATATTTATTTTCTCTAAAATCATTCTTAATACATTTTAAAATGAATAAAAATGTAGACATAGCATTGGTGCCTATTTCGGCCACCTTCATAGTTCCTTGCCCTTCCGGAATTCTTTAAATATCTTTTTCAGATCATCTTGTTCGTCGAAGCGACATTTTTTACTATTTTTTTGCATTGTACAATCTCAAGAGTATCCAAAAACTAAAAATTCATGGAAATTCGAGAAACAAAAAATATGGCCGAAATTGCAAGCTGGCCGGAATTTGGCACACTTATCCTATATATTTTTTTATTTTCTGAATTCCTTGTTCGCATTCTAAGAAGCCTACGACTTTGAAGAAGGTCTATGAAGGCCATCTATGGAAAAAAAATATAAACCGCTTTCTCTTTTATCTTGGAAGATATTGAATTTTCAAATTTTTAATTTGTGACTTTTTGCCCCAGTCTCTCCTAATAAATAGAAAATGTGCTGTATATTTTAAATATAGTTAAAACCCAGGATAAACTAGGTGGACTTGATTAGTTTGAAACTCAATATTTGATAATTCCTAAAAGGGGCGTAGTTTAAAATTGTGGGCGGAGTTAGCTTATTTTTTTCATTTTCTTTTTGATCAATTCTTTCAGGTTCAATTTATACGACCGAGCTCCGATGAATACCCTTCCTTACGAGAGGATTCAGCAGTTTTACGATGATCTGCGAATGATGGCAACGGAAGTGGCTTCCAAGAGGAATGAATGGTGGTTCAAATTAACTCCAGGCACTGTCATGATTTTCGACAACTGGCGCCTTTTGCACGGCAGGGCAGCTCTTACGGGGAAGAGGGTCATGTGTGGCTGCTATGTCTCCCGGACGGACTTTCTCAGTGTTGCCAGGAAAATGAAACTAGTGGATTGATTTTTATTCCAAAAAATCAAATACAAAAGCAAATAAATTCCATTGACTCTGAAGTGTTTCTCATTTATTCAACTAAGGTTTTTAATTAAATTCTGTAAGACTGAACTTTTAATTTGTCTCCCTTCATCATCCTTCTGCATGTTCTGCATCCCAGAAAAGCAATTAGAAAGTTTCTGAATGTGTCGAAAGGGTATTTCAAGGTTTTCGGGATATTTTGTGGAGTTTGGGTCAATTGCAGCTGAAGGCGGATCCGGTGAAACTATAATAGCTCATTTCAAATTGAGGACAAATTGAGCAAAGCTCTCACTAAGAGGCAAATGGCAAAGGGTGCAAGGGAAATACTGAGGATGGAAGATGAACTCCTGACACGGTGTGTTAAATCTATGAATGAGACCACATGGAAGATGGGAACCCGGAAATCCTCACTGATCTTAAATTGCAGATCAACACGGGGTCCAAAATCAATACTAGCTCTCTCAATGAGGGCTTGATGGCGATTTCCTGCCACTTCCAGTCGTGCAAATTGATACAAATGCTTCGCTCGGATGACCATGTTGCGACAGGTAAGAGTTTCATCCACTGAATCGTAGATCCCTTCAACAGATGAAGATTCAACCATCCCCTTGAGGTCCATCTGGATCCAATTGCTCGTGTCATTCCTTGGATTCCCGAATTCCGACACAAATAGCTCCTCAAAGGGAAAGCTTTGGGTTGCATTGGGGAACATCAAGAGATGTAGGAGGATTTTCTCATGAAATTCTCTGCAAATCTCTGTGAAATTTGTATCCTGGGTAATATTGAGATTGTCCAGAAGGTGAATTTCGCATGTTTTCACCTGATTCTCTCCAAAATTGAGCATATCCCGCGAGTAATTTCTCGAAATACAAATCCCACGATTACTTTCCGGCAAATTCATGTGATAATCCTCATCCTCAGATGTCCGATTTGGATGGAAGTAGTCAATAATGGGTTGCTGCTTATCCTCTGAAACATTAACGCTACGAATATGGGAGAAAATGACCGGTTTTCCTGGTAAATATCCAATATTCCCGCTCACAGTATGACTCTGGGATTCATTTACCGTGGTGAAAACTACATCAATCCTTTGCTGATAGGATTTCCCCATCTCCAGGTGAGATTTCTCAACAGCAAAAGCCTCAAATTTCACGAGAACTGTGAAATTATGCGTAAACCTCATGATGAGATCAAAGGGAAAGTTATCAGGAAATTCAGTCACATTCCAAGTTCTGCAGTTGTGCAAATTTTTGCCATTCCTGCAGCGGAAAATCTCCACAGAGACACATGAATTTGATGCATCGACACAGGGAATCTTTGGTTTTGGAGGAATTTCCACTGCAGACAGTCTCATGAGGTATTCAATAGGAAAGGAATCTGTTGGATCTCTTAAGCAAATGCTATGAGAGTTTTTGAGGAATTTAACAGATTCCTCCACATGACAAATTGCTCCTGAAAGTGAAAGTGGCATTTTCAGTTCTTTCTCACCCACTTCCGTGGCAATCTCTATGGGATCGTGCAATCGATAGGACTCCCAGACAGAATCAACAGGAGATTCCTGAAGGACATCTGGCCACTTGTGGATTTTTTGGAAGGCAAGACTTTCATCGAATTCCTCAAATTCAAAGCGTCGGAGATTATTCTTGAGGACGCAGAAGATACTGGAAGATATCTTGCAAGAGGGAAGTCCATGGAGAGCATGGTAGTCTTCGGTGGAAATGTAGGATTCATGGCAATCAAATAGCGACAGCATCTCTCCTGTGCAGTCGATGTCACAGCAACAATCCACGTCGCAAACATTAATCTGAAAAATAGAGAAATAATGTCCTGATAAAATACCTAAAATACTAATGAAAATTATTAAACTCAATTTTTAAGTTTGACCCTTTCAAAGTACAATTTTCAGTTTAAATTTGTAGCATTTAGCACCAAGAGGTAAAAAATTGAAAATAATTAGCTAAGACACACACCAATCAACTATAAGGAATGGCTATAAACCTAGAATACTAATAAAATCTTAAAAGTGCTTAACAGCATACAATTTAATTTTAGGTATAACAACCGTACACTGGTAAAAATAAAAGGATCAAATTGATTCAAATTTGATCCTTTTGCAAAGGATGGATCAAATTTCTCACTCTGAATGAACATTTTTCTTAATAGAACATGTTAATTTGATCCATCCTTTGCAAAGGATTAATTTGTTCCTTTTATTTTTACCAGTGTATAATATCCTGTTAGGATTTATCCAGTCTGGTCAGGGATTCCAAGACCTTTCCAATGAAACGAAATTTGCCCAAATCGATTGAGAAATAAAATTTCTAGAGCCTTTTTAACTTTTGACCTTGAAAAACACCGATAAAAAAATTCAATGACATTTACATAAAATTTGGTAAGAAGCTTCCGTATAAAAGGGCAACATTCGAAATATAAATTAAATTCAGGTACTTCAGGTACCTTACTGATGCTTTACCGATTGAATCCGACGGTTTTAGATTAGAAATTTCAAGACTTCTCCAAGAAAATCCAATTTGATCAAAACTGATCAAAACGGTTGAGAAACGAAAACTCCAGAATGGTTTGGGGAGTTCCATATGGCCGAAAAAATATATCTCATAGCGTTTGGACTACAGACCATAAATAAATTGAATAGAGGAGACTGAGCAAAACAGTCCAATTTCCATGAATTTACCACTTTTACCACTAATTAAATAATTAATTTTTTACCACTTTACTGTTCCCAAGTGCTTCTGCATTATTAGCAACTTTTCTTTGTGTTGGTTTCTGTCTCGACTGTTTTTCCGAGTCCTGACAGGACACCACTAAACAGGCATGACAGGAACTAACACAAAGGAAAGTCGTTAATTCGGAACAGTAAAGTGCAAAACAAGTACGTTCATTTTTGAATGAAATAAATTTTGAGATTTTGAGACTATTTTACCACCAGCTTTGTGGAATGCTCGAACTCACGAGATTCGTGAATTATTTTTTAGCATATTTCTTTGGTGCTTAACTGGTCTACAATAGCAATTAAATTAACTCATTACAAAATCATTTGAAAATTAAAAATTAGTAAAGAAATGATTATTCTAGAATGTTTTGTCACGAGTTACATGCATATGGAAAAACAAAAATTGAACAAACGAAAAAGATAAGTAATTTACGGATATTTAACGGATTTCAAGATTTTTCCAAAAAATCCAAATTTAACCCTCTAACAGTATTTTCTTTAATATGAAAAAAAAGTAGTTAAATAATTTTGTCTAACTAAGATAATTAATGGTCCAATAAACTCAAAAAAAATCATCCGTTCTTCATTATCTCTTTTCGTTTGGGCGCCAGGTGAGAAAAGGTAAAGTCCGCATGGAGGCGGTCATATCTATTTAAGGCATCAAAAGACTGAAATATTTTTTATTGAAAAATAGTGAACAAATAGTAAAATAAATGAATTTTAAACGTTTTTTTATGGATGAATGTTCTATGATTAATCTAAAAGGGGTGGCAATGCGTCCGAGGCTTTGCGAGCTGCTCGAACTCCCGAGAAAGAGCTCTTCCTTATATACTTTTTCGCAAGTTTTCTGATGTATAGAAAATTATTATCGAATTAAATTTGTCTATAAATCACCACAAAACCATCTTAAAGTTGAAAATTGTTCAAAAGAGTGTTTCAAAAACTCATTAAACTTTTAATTAATTAATTGAGCAAGTCGGGTGCAAATTAAGCTTTGACCTTCAATAATTCCAGATGGCGATTTTTCCGGTGATAGGTGTCTAAGAACGAAATATTCAGCTGGACTACCTCTGAAACTCATCCAAAAATGAAAGAAATCGTCAGGGCCAATTTTTTGCAAAATTAGAAAACCTCATTTTTGACCTATTTTTGGGAGATATGGAACGCATTAAAGGGGAGGGGGAAAAATAAAGAGGTTGGGTTCGAGATAACGTCATTTAAGGAGGGGTCATCGAAGACCGGAAGTTGATATGTCTTACCATTTAAATTTTATATGGGTCAAAAGAATGAAAAAGTGCGAAAAACAATATTTTCAAAATAAATCTATTACCGTTACTTTCACGATCCCTAACCGATTATGACCGATGCAGTCGGGTTCTAGGGTGGAGAGAAGTTGAAAAAAACACGATTGTTAAAACTGCTCTCTCTTGGAGTTCGAGCAGTTAAAAATGATAAATTTTAGGAAAAAACTTTTATAATTTTTATAAAAAGACGTTAATGAAGCTCAAGGTGTTTCAATGAGACTGATTTTAAACTAATAGGTCGCAGGCTAGGTATGAAAACGTTACCTTCTTGTATAATTTGAAGGTCCCTTCTCATCTTCTGGTTTTATTTCACGATCTGGGGCATTAAAGGATGAATTAGGGAACTCATCATCATTGTTGAAGACTGCTTCTTTATCAATTTCGCTTAATTCGCAGAAATCGACCATTTTACCCTATTCTGTACAGTCTTATTGTAATCTCAATTGTTTTCCATGATTAATATATTGCAAAATAATAGTATATTTTACCATAACAACCAAAACAATTAAATAAAAAGTTCGGTAATTTTTGAAAATGCTACGTCTGCACCGATAATACCGCCTACAAGCGGTCTTCCTTCAAAAACATGTGTACAAAACAAAAGTCATTGTGCGTTGGGCATAATGAGCGTTTACATTTAAAAGATCCACATCCTAATGCCTAGCGCAAAATAACTTTTCTTTGTAAACATGTTTTCATAATTTCATATGAGAGAGAGAGTGAGATGACTAGATCTACGTTTCATTCACTTTCACTGAAATGCCAAAAACATGTTTACAAAACAAAAGTTATTGTGCGTTGGGCACAAGAATTGAAACTTTATCGCCAAAAACAGCTAAAACGTTTTCCGGGGTCTTTTAAGTTAATTTTGAAAAGTAAATTGTTAAACACAAGAAACTTGAGTTTCAGTTACCGCTTTAGTAGTAGCATAAAAGTTTTATCCCACTCCTTT